>NC_092013.1:5234729-5524729 GCF_042242105.1 Pempheris klunzingeri
GAAGTAACACACTGCTTCGCCGAGACAGTGGGTCAGCACACACACAACCCAGAGAGAAAACAGGGGGGTTGCTTAAGTGTTCATCTGAAACCCTTCATGCACATTTTCAACATAGATAAAAAGGCTACAGTTCATGAGGTTAAAGAACTGTGGCCAAAATCTGTGCCAAGCGGGGCATTTTACAGCTGAGAAATAAACCTGTCAGTGCTGTAAGGTGGACAGACTATGAAAGAGTGACACTGTTTCTAAACTACCTCAAACATCTTTAATCATATCAGTTCTGTAGAGCAATTTCTTTATTCCTATGGGCCGACCTATACTGCATTAAGCTTATATCATCCGATATGTCAGCTCGATCAATTTTTTGCTGGTCCGGCTCTAGTTTCTGTATTTTCCATTGCAGGCATTTCTGTTTTACAGCTCAGATTGAAGAGGCAGACGGAGAGACGGATGCTTAAAGTTGATGGATTAGATAATGTGACAGGGGTCAAATTCAAACACACACGGCACAGTTTCGCAGTGCGTCACGCCGTAGCCGGTTCAGACACGAGGATGTGAAGTACCTTGTGATGCACTTTAAAGGTCTGTGCGTTGCGAAGAGACAGCGTGGGCACAGACATTGACTCATTCTGGATTAAGATGGATGGAAATGGGAGCCAGTCATGCAGACACCTGACTAAGTTACCTCAGCAATCACACTGAAGCCATCATCACCCTCGTTGCGCAAAATGATGTCTCCGTTGCTTCAGCCTCAAACTACTTAAAGCTGTGAACATTTCAATGTTGCACTCGTTTTCTCCGTCTCTCTCTCTCTCTCTTCTCTGTCGCTCTTTATCACTCATCTGGCCAAGTTTATTTGTGCAGGTTACCCGGTTGCCAAGGCGATGAGTGTGCTGTAAGTTTGCTGCTGCCTTGACAACGGACCAGACACGTACTGCGTTATCAGTGTGACAATAGGAGCAGAACAAATAAGAATAGTCAGAGCTAACAAGAGCACATGACAGAAAGAGGGGACGAAGAAAGTCAGAGGTCTCTGACTTCTCTAGTTTTTTCTCTCATTGTGGTCAGTAATACAGAGTAGCTAAGGTTAGGATGTAGAGGCAGAGGTTTTAGTTTTTTAGAGGATGTGGTTCATCGATGTATTTTAGTGTTCCAGGATCTGAAAGTTGTTTCAAAGGTTTTCTGATCCGTGTTAAGAACACAGTTCTGTGGGAAACGCTACACGCTTGTTTTTCTAATAAAGAAAAGTGTCAATAAATAATATGTTGAGCATCAAAAGATCAGCATTCAGTGGCGTAAAACCTCCACCCAAACCTGGATTTGCTACAGTTATCGAAGTTGCTTAAAGTAATCTGTTCCAAGCAGAGTGCTCATTCGTTTCCAGTACAGGTTGATTTATTTTGGTCTTCCTCCAAATAGATGCTTTAATCAGCAGGAGGGTCTGGGGTTTTGCTAGATCCCAAATAGTTTGGGATCTTCCCAAATAGTTTGCATTTTTGCCAGTGACGTTTGATTGACTTCCCGCTGTGAAACACAAAGCAGACACACACATCAAACGAATCAGAACCAGACTTTTGCGGAGTGCAGTTCTCAAACATAAATGTAAAGACACAAACCTGATCCATTCTTCACTGAGTAGCAGCGTGGCCCCAAGAGTGCCTGAGCTGTGGAGGTATGCCTTCCATTTGTGAAAATCTAGTGAAACCAGAGAGCAGAGTAACTCACCAGCAAGGTAGCCTTTCATTGTAAACCCCCTCTGTGGTCCATTTTTCAACCCGATACTCTTATAGTTTTGGCTAGCAGACGGACTGCACCAGTTCTTGTATTTGAGGTTGAAAGAGCTCAAATTAGCTTTGACTATGATTATGTTACCCAACACTGGAAACGTGCATGGTCCTATTTGTTAAGATGGAAAAAAAAAAAAAAGAAATGTCCACCTGGAAATGTGATCAAAATGAGAGCCTGAAGTCTCAGCTTTGACTCGCTCCAGTTTGTCATTGGATGATTCACATGAACAGTGTGTCTGTATCACGCATTAGTCTCAGGGGCTGAAGGAATGCCAGTAATGTGCGATCACACTTTCTGTGCTCTCTGCAGCGTCGCAGACTGTCCCATCGACTGTCCCATCGGTCCTCTGTCATGTAACAGCCATACATTATATGCCCATGTTTTTCTGTCCAACCACGACAGTGAATGTGGCTTTTGATTAAGTTAAAGCGTGGCTGCAAACTTTAGTGGGCAGAATGAGCTGATCTGTTGAATCAAAAGGCTGTTGTATGGATGTCAGAGGTCAGCTTTTAACCCAGCAAATCCCCTTTTCTCTCCTCTAATCCTCTGTCCAGGGGTTTCCCACACCACAGGGCTCATCTCGGACCAACCAGAGCGCAGACAGACAGGCCTGATGGCTCCCGATAGCTTCCACAAGCCTCAGACAAGATAAACAAGCAGTTGTATGTCCAAAAAACACATCTTTTTAGGCTGCAGGTATAAGAACGGTGGCTCCAACTCATGTTTAAGCAGGTTTTACTGCAAAGATATGACTGTGTATGGCAATTAATACAAGCAAAACTTTCTTTAACATTCACACTCTGGATGTAAATGTGAATGAATGTGTCTCTTTTTATATAAGTGCTCTTTGTAGAAATACTGCAGGGAATTTTTCTTTGCAGTACTGCGAGTGGCCACTAGGAAGAATTGGAAGTAAAGTTGAAAGTTGTCACCGTATCAAAGTCTTATAATGCATCCATAGTGTGAGGACAAGGCTAGCAGAAGGGTTAACCATGGAGAAGTAGTGCGTGAACTATACAAAGTATGAATAATGGGATGTTATTAGTATAATAGTCATTTTAGCTTGGCTGGATTTCCACCCAGAGATGGCACCCAAAGATCCATGCAGGGTGCCATCTGAAGGTGACCCAGGAGCTCCAGGTTCACCTCGCATCACTTAGTTATATATAATATTATTCATTACAAATTTCTACAGGAATTTACAACTCTATATTACTTTAGATGCATTATTACCTCTTTTTTTTTTAGTACTGTCTCTGTGTCAAAATGTAATTCAATTTTAAGACTAATTATTTTAGTTATATTGTGTTATATTGGGGCTATGACTAAATAAAGCTGAGTGCAATGAAATTGCCTCAAACTGATAAACACAGAGAGAACCAGGTGGTTTTCCAGCACCAGAGGACTGGTTGTTTTCTCCGAGCAAATACTGTTTCAGCCTCCGTGTGCAGTCAGCTGTGTTCTCTGCACTTAGCAGGAACTTGGAGGCGACAGCAGGGATTCAGTAGTGGCCCGGCAACAAATTTGTGCCTTTTCACACTACTGGCGGTATCACCGGTCCACATTTGCTCTATAGAGTCAGCAGTTTAGGCCAGTAAAGGCTGACTGGGTTTGCTTAGTCAGGGAGGCTTGTGATCTGCATTGAGTATCTCTGCATTCTTTAACTGTGAGCTTAGCTTCGCCTCAATTCAACCCCCTCTGTAAAATAACGTGGCCTTGGGCGTACACAGTCCACATCGCTCACACACACTCACACACACACACACACACTCATCATTTCCCCCACAGACTGAATCGCTCATTTGGTGTGGAGATCAAAGACTCCAATATTTATAAGTGGTCTTGGGGTGTAATTTGTTTCTCGTTTGATTCTGACGAGACCATTCCCCGTCTTCCCTTTATTTATCTATGTGTTTATTTATTTATCTGTTTAAACCAAACCTCTTCTTCCTCATTACAGCCGCTTTAATGTCCTCGCCGTGCAGAAACTAATTGACATATAATGAACGCCCTGCGAGCGCATTTGGAGTGAAATGTAAATTGTTTGCCTGCAGCTCTGGTGATGAAACAGGAGGAAGACAGATTGGATAACCCGCAGTGTATGGAAAGTCCTGTCTCCTGTCATGTGGGAACACGGAGCTCACACCGCCTCAGTTTGAGCCTGTATATTTTTTATGGCACTTTTTTTTTTTAACTCCCATCTGGCTGGCTTATGAGACTCTTGGCTTTGCTTGTTTGTTTATCTTCTAATGTGTTTTAAGGCTGTTTTCATCTTCTTAGCCATTTATAAGCCTGCGTTTGATCCGCATCTGTCACGGCTGCGCGTTCTGACGCCCCAGTTGTTTCCTGATCTGGTTTCAGGTTGAGCCTCTTGTGCCTGATTGACACATGAGAGTAAATATCTTCTAATGACAATGGAGCCAGATAGGGATTGTGGACATAATGAGTGTGTGTGTGTGTGTGTGTGTGTGTGTGTGTGTGAAGACAAATAGGAAATGTTTTGCCTCCTGCTTCTGCGTTCTAAATTGACATTGGCGTCCTGACACAGGTGGGATACGGAGTCTATGTGAAAGACATGTGGGAGGTGACAGGTATGGGCCAGCGTGTGTGTGTGTGTGTGTGTGTGTGTGTGTGTGTGTGTGAGTGTGAGAGAGAAAGAAACAGCAGGTGCTAAGTGCTGGAGGGATGTCCTGAGGCAGGTGTAGCTCACACAAGACCATATGCACCTGTGTTTGTGTACGCTGCCACACGTGCCTGCCCGTGCTTGGTGACATATGAAGAACGGCCTCAGCAGAGTTTGAACCTGTAATATTTAATAGCTTGACACCTGAGCCAGGAAGCGTGCCTCAGTTTATTTCTCATTGTCAGATAGCATTCAGCCCAAATGTCCAATCTCATGTTCCAATCTGACTACAATGCAAGATGGGATGGATATCAGTGAGACTGCAAGCTTGTGTGTGTGTGTGTGTGTGTGTTTAAATGTCCCTTTGTTCATCCTGACGTGACACACTGACCTTGTTGTTCTCCTCACTGTGACCTTTTTATTATCAAGTCCGGAGGCAACAAATAAAAAATCATTTCCATCAGTCACTGCTCGAGGTTCCTCCCTGTTCCTCTGTAGATGTGTGCGTTGGCTGTTGGATGTGGACATTCACGTTCATTCAGAAGACACACACACACACACACACACACACACACACACACACACACACACACACACACACACACACACACACACACAGACACAGATGTCAAGTTGATGAAATTTTAATTTAACCATTTCATTATTTCTCTTTCTATGTTTCTCTTTTTCTCATTAGGTAAGCAGGTCACACGTGTGCGTGTGTGTGTGTGTGTGAGACAGACAGAGAGAGAGAAGGTGCTGTTTGAACGTACATTAGGCTGCTCTCTGAGTCCCAGCTCCACCTCTGGACTGTTTGAATTGCAGATAGTCTAACTCAGACAAGCTGTGCTCCAAGTCCCTGAATAATGAAGCTCGAGCACAAGGAGAATGGTTGATGGGAGCATGTGTGTGTCTGTATCTTTTTGTTTGTGGATTTCTGCTTGTTTATATGTGTGTGTGTGTGTGTGTGTGTGTGTGTGTGTGTGTGTGTGTGTGTGTGTGTGTGTGTGTGTGTGTGTGTGTGTGTGTGTGTGTGTGTGTGTGTGTGTGTGTGTGTGTGTGTGTGTGTGTGTGTGTGTGTGTGTGTGTGTGTGTGTGTGTGTGTGTGTGTGTGTCAGCCCTAATTTGTATGCTGTTTGTTGTGTTGTTGCTCTGGCTGGTGTTGGGGGTGCAGAAGAGGCCAGCTCACTGCTGATGTTTCCCTCCAAAATCTGTGTGATAGTTACTTTTTATGAAAGATGAGAGAGTTTTGAGACTTATTATGACTGCAGTCATTTTCCATCATTCAGTCTGTGCAGATGATAAAAGGAGGCATTAAAACATGCCAGTATAAGAGGAGGATGCTGCGTATTATTTGTTACTGCTAACAAATCACATTACAGGACGAAAGCCAACAATTAATTCATCCTACTAACAAGTATTGGCTGTGTAGTCAAACTGTGATCAGTGCCAGACCTCCACTGTTGTTAAAGAAGTAATAAAGCATTTGGGGAAATACGCTTATTCTTTCAGGCTAAAGGCCACAGATTGGGAAGGGAAAGTAGTTAGAGACTCGCTAACTCATTGTTGGTTTTGGTCTGTATTGGTTATTTGAGTTTGTATATTTAGACATTATGTCGTTCTCTACGTGTTTACCAAGTAGCTCATTGTCCTCATTGGGTTAGCTTCAGAGCAAGTGGTGCATTTTATTAGCACAGAGACTGTATTCTGTCTGGTCTGATTAATGATGTGGGACAACAGACAAACACAATAGACCCACACTGGACTGTTGCTTAGACACACACACACACACACACATATATATACACACACATGAACACACACTCACACAAGTCATTTGGTCTTGCCTCACTGCCTGCCCTCCCTGCTGCAATTGGATTTTGGTTAGTCGACACCTGTGTGCTCCAGCAGGATATATAATGGGGAGAGAGTGATAAAAAAATGAAATATGCGTGAGTGAATCGGTATTTTTCCAACCACCTGAGAGACCTAGATGCAGGAGCAGGGAGAGAGTCTTACCCATGCATGTGGCTGAACCTGGAGACATTTAATCCCGAGAAGTCTGAACTGGCTGAACTGGAAATTCACTCCAGAGGGGACACAATCACGCTGTCGGTTGACATCGAGTTTCACGAGTCTCTGTGGAGGCGACTGCCTGTGATGATAACTGCCTGACAGCTGCGAAGCATCCACAGAGCACTCGGCGGATTTGGCAGGGCTGCCGGAGCGTGAGCGGACTTGGCCTGAAAAAGTTTGCAGTCCCGGTTGCACAACAGAAGAAACATCAATGCCTACACACGCTCATGTCGAGCATCACTGGTGCTGTAAGGAGATTCGGGCTGTTGCTTGGGAGTGTCAGTCTGATAACTAGTGAATGACACTGCCACGCTGGCTTATTTCTTAGCTTTACAGTTGCACAATACGGAGCAATTTATCAGAACATCTGTCAGATCAGATCCCTTTTCCAGAAGATTTTATGACTCTGATAAATTTGACTGATTATTCTTTGTCGTTGAAATTACACACAGTCACACAGATTAGATAGAAACAAGTTAGGCCTACGATTTATGTCAGTTATCATCGTGTTATCATTCAGTGAGTTACATACGCAAAAGGCTGCATGTTATTCTTTTTTGACTTTTGAGTACGTCGTGATATTTCACTGCAGCTAAGCCGCAAACGTTTGCATGCGAACGCACTGAACTAAGATGGTGTACAGCCGGTGCTGCTGGTATGGCTGTAGACTCTTTGTCTTGTCTCTTTCACCTCAGCTCGGTGAATCACTGCAGTAATTTGCAATAAAATGGGCATAAAATGTGGATAGAAAGCACCTTGTTTTCTTTTCCGATCCATAGAAGTTTGTGCTCACAGGGTGTGAATTATAACCTTCGTTTAGCACTTTTATATGTTCTCAATTTTATTGTTGTGGCAAACCCATGAAATTTGATCATATTTAATGTTTTATTTCATGGTTTGAGATCAAGTAGGCCACTTGTTCCCACCCTTTTAGGCTCTTGACCCTTTAAAGCAACATCGACTACTCCCAACCCTCTGATACAGGTTACGTATGTCTTTGGGAGATTTAAAAGAGACTGATTTTCCTGTCTGAGATTGTTTCAGTTTTTAGTCTTTAGAGGCCGAGACAGTGTGGCGTTTGGCAATAATATAAGAGACGTTAGACAAATATATTTTCCCATCTTGTGAGCCCTCAGGTTTATCTTCTGGCCCCTAACCCACCTACTGTATGAATCTAACATTATTAGAAAGTATAATTCAGGAAAAGTAATAAAACAGTGCATGTGTGTGTCTCTGTTGTCTTTAACTAGAAGTTGACTGAGTTGTTCTAATCCTCTGGCTGCCATCTGTTGTTTGACCTCCTCCTTATCGACACACAACCAGCCTCCACAGGTCCTGTGTGTGTGTGTGTGTGTATTCACGCCCAATGATGTGGTGTGTTTGTTTGTGTGTGCAGAGCATGGCTGTCAGTCAGCCATCATGGACCAGACGAGGGAGGGTGGGGGGCTTCATTAGCAAGGCCCAGCGAAGGCCTTGTTTAGGGTTAATAGGGTCGTGCTCCTGCCAAATGTGCACATGTGGGACTTATTTTAGTCCAGAGGTTAGCCTGGCAGAGGGGGGCGGCTCTTTTTTTGGGTTCACTTGCTAAGTGGGCATCCGTCATGATCATATTTCAGAATGCTTTCATTCATTGATCCAGGGCTACAATCGAAGTCATTACAATTCAGGAAGCTGCTTGAAATTCAGCCCATGAATCTGAACAAACCAGTATGAAGGAATAATGAACAACCGGCACTGAGAGATGAATTGCTTCTCAAGGTTTCACTCAAGTTTATCGAATGGAAAAGCAATTCACTCGATCAAAGATTCACCAAGCCAACGGCAGTTTACAGTGCAGGCATGAGAGTGGCATCAATCTCCTCATCTAACTCTCTGCGAGAAGATGAATAAGCATAATTCCCCAAATTTTGGACCACTCCTTCAAAGGAAAACCTGATTAAATGAGTGGAGAAACACTGCAAATGCAAATGCTTCCACCGAAGGCACAAGGGGGTCATGGAATTACGTGAATCGTATATATATTATGGCCTCACTGAGGACTTTTAGTAATTTTGTTCTTTATTTGGATAACAGCAAGGACACAACAGTTTATGTCTGAGTTTTTTTACATGAAAAAAAACTCTGGTGGGGTTTGATCTTTGTCTGGAAACAGACACTAAATCACACAAACACGTCCAGGGGGCACACACCACACCAGACCAGACTTTCAGCTGCTTGCCAGGTCCTGTATGAAGTGACTAATCTCAGTGAGACCCTAAGAGTCCAGAGTTGTGTTGTCAGTTTGCTTTTCGAGAGCAACCAGCCCCTCGGCCCAGTCAGTGGGGACTCTGAGACGTTTATCTGAAAAGACATTGCCAAGTTCAGTCAGGATCTTTAGGTGCTCAACTTTTTATAGACTGAAGTCTTAATGAGACATCGTTGTTCACTCCACTGTCGTCATGCTGAAAAATATGATTTCTGCAGTTCAAGCCAGTGTATTTTTAAAACCCGCTCTGCTGTTGCTGTTCTCTCCTTTTCCAACTCTTGCGTCACGGCAGCTTGTTCTTCAATGATTCTCCGTGATATTTCTGACGGCCTTTGTGGCATGAGTCATCCCATCTCGCTGCAATTTTGTCCTGAAATAGGTTTGAATTGCGACAGCATCAATTTATTCCTTTTGGGAGACAGTTTTTTAGCTCCTTAATGGAAAAAGGTTGAGGCAGTGTTGTGGTAGTGCAGAGGCGGGCATAATATGAGGTCCTGTCCTTAGCCGCTGTGTGGGATGTGGACTGTTTGCTGTTGACGGCATCACTTTCTTCTTTCTTCAATCTTTTAAACACTTTGTCAGTGAATGTGGTATGTAATACCTGTAGAAGGAGATGGCTAAACACCATTTTGTCGGGCTTTGTTATGAATATATTTTACTTCACAAGTTTTAAAGACGGGAGTGAAAGTTAAGACATATTCCTTTCCATTCTCGATACACTATACAGAACATCCGGCCGCGACACAATAGCATTACAGCTCTGGCAGGTACGGACAGTTCCTCTCTGCATTGTTCAAATCCCACAGCTGGAGAAGCATCCAAGGCCGGTCCTGCTCAACACACCAGACCTCTCAGTGATTTGTGTGGTGTCTAATTTGTTCTCCATATGGTGCATACACACACACACGCACATACGCACAGCTAAACCCTCCAGTCCATCTCTTTTCTGCAAAATAGAGCTCCAAATATAAAGTGGGCCACATGTGCTTTAAATCTGCCTGTTAGAGTGCTGTTTCTAAGGAAAGGTACAGGTTTGCTGTCCCCATCTACTGGCATTAATCTGCTAAATTGTATTTAATGAGTCGCATGGGATTCATCTGCAGTTTGGGCCCGTCTGTAGCTCTCTGCTGCTCACAGTTTCCTGGATAAAGTAGGAAAGTTTGAGGGGTGGAGGTGTAGGTGGGAAACACAACAGGGTTTGTGTGGATGCCTGCGCTCTGCCAAAACCATAGAGTGTGTTGGCTTTATTAGAGCGTCACCTCCGATTTAACCACCTCGGAGGAGCGCTGGTGTGTCCGATCAGAGCACCTCACAGGGGTGTGGCTTTGATGTAGAGGAAATGAGGCTGGACTTGGAGACACCGGGGAGGAGAGGTCACATCATTAGTGGACGGGTTTGAGAAGATGCAGAAGCGGCACTGAACTCTTGAGGGTTGCTACTTTTTCCACAAGAAAAGAGAGGGAGAAAAAGTGTGTCTGTGTGTGAGGGCGTCTGCAGCGTTTCCAGGTTGTATAAATTGGCTGCTGACAAAAATGGTGACCTGTTGCACCACCACCAGAAGGAATGATTATACTTCCACACAGCAACACTTTGAAGTCCCTCTTTCTGTCTTCACCCCTCTTTTTTTTTTTTTTTTTTTTTTTCCTCCTGATCTCCTGTTTTTACTCTTGCATTGATTTACATCTTCATGTTTCCCAACCTTTGTAGTGCAAAAGGAAGCTTCACTTTAATTTCAGCTAATGAGTGCAGGAATTTTTGAAAGGGATATTTTTTAGGGGCAACCTTTTTCAGGTGCACATTTGCAATGCAAGTGGTGTGGATAATATCATTTGGAAAAATAGGGCAGCAAAGCGATTTAAAAGGTTATTTTTAGTTTGAAGAAGCTCTTTCTCCAACAACAGCACACAGACAGAGGGGGAAATTTAAGAACTGGCAAAAATGATACCAATTAGAAAGTTATTGTAGTCTAACAGTGAGTTAATGATCAACGAACTGTAAAGGGAAAAGTGAGGAATAATGACACTGTGAATAGTGATTTAGGGAAAGGATGAGTGTGATTACACCTAAACTTAACAAGAGTAAGATGAAAGGTGACCGGGAACTTGATAAAATGTGAAGTCATTTTATCTTTATCTACTTCAAGTGTTTCCTCTAAAATGGTGATAAAAGTTAATAGTAGAGTTTCCTCCGAAAAGCTTTTTACAACAGCCTCAACTTTTACTGAGGAACTGAGAGGAAGAGAAGAGAAGAGAAGAGAAGAGAAGAGAAGAGCCTGAGCCTGTAAATGACAGCATGTTTCCATACTAATTTTCTTTTTCTATTGGATAAAGAAATAAAACAAGAGGTTAAATTATAAACATAAATTTATAACAATTAAATAAAAATTTAATTTCAAAAATGGTTTAAATTATATGAATTATAAACTAAATTATTAGATTAAATTAGATCCATTCATTTAATTAATATAAATATATTTCTAAAATTAAAATACTAGAATTATAATTGAAAATTAAATTAAGTTAAAGTATTGTTGATAACATTGAAATAAAATAAGGTAAATCAATTTAAATTAAAATATATAAGTTTAAAAATAATCTAAATATAATTAAATAAATGCAAATTAAATATATATTATAAAATTATCGAGATCCCAGACATTTTTGGATCATCATTTAGCATCATCACTAACAGGTGTAGAGCTGTTTTACATCTATTAAATGTGACATACTGTATTGATGGCATCATCAGGGTTACCTTTTCAAACTTGAACACACACAACTGTTTTCACGGGTTGGGTACTACCCCTTGGGATGAGTTTAATGAGTAGAACTGGTGGCGTGCCCCTTTAATGATGGAAGACCTAAGTGGGTTGTAGCCCCTATTACTGTTATTAATTACACCTGTGCTTTTTCTGCTCTTACAAAATGTCTGCTGCTGCGAATAATGTCTGTTGTGCCCGTTGGCTCACTGACTGGGAGACTTGAGCCGAATGGAGCCATCGATAAGTTCCACTTCCTGCTACAACATGTTGAAATGCCATGAAAAATGCTTTGTATCAAACAAAGCTTCTCAAATAAGCCCGTTTGTCTGCTTCCCTTCGTTTCATCACATTACAAATTTAGCTTTGTTTTTTTCCAACTGATCGATGAATTGGAAAAAATAATTAGTGGATTAATCGGTAGTGAAAATACTCATTTGCAGGCCTAATACAATTACTGCGCTCTTCGCTCTTCTCTGTTCTAATATGCAGCTTCTCATGAGATCTAATCAAGCATCCAATTTCTACCAGTGCCTCAAATCAAGCAATTAATTTAAGCTTCATTACTCCCAGAAAAAAAAAAAATTCTCTTCATTTACTTCTTTAGTATTTGCATTTTTTAATTTTTTTTTGCAAAGTTAAGTTTTCTTCTTTTGGTTGGCAGTGTTTCATGCAGGCTCTCTGTGGCTCAAAGCAGCTCTCATTTATTTCATTCTAACTTCCCCCAGTGTATTTTATTACATACTGTATATAGTAAGAAAAACGAAACAACATTGATGGCAGTTATTTCCATCCGCAGATATTCATATGTTCCATTGTTTTGAGTTTTCCCAGACTGCCTCGTGTAATAAACTACACTGTCCAATATACAGCTGACACAAAGCAGTGTGCAGCGTGGCAGCAATCCAAATTACTGGTGGGTCTTTCTGGCCATTTGTATTTTCTCTGCGTCCGAACTCGGCTGGGGCCGGGCCGGTAGTTGACAGCAGATGATCCCTTCTTTAATGAGATTTTTTTTTCTCTCTCTCTCTCTCCCCTCTCTGTCTCGCTTCGTGGCGCCACAAGGGAATCGTCTTAGGCAGATAGAAGCCCTGAACCATGAACAGAAAAATCCTGGGCGCAGATAGGACACCAGCACTGAGACAGACAGGGAGGGAGGAGGGCAGGGGAGCGGAGGATGGGGAGGATGAAAGGAGGCACGGAGGACAGGGGGTGAGAGAAAGGGAGAATTTGTGGTCATTGTCACATGCTGACAGATGCCTAACTCCTCTCCTCTCGGCCTAACTGGTTGTCTGTCCTGGTGTTCGTTTCAGATATGAATACCAACGTAAAGTGACACAGTTGGTGCCAGCGGCTCACCGATCAGTCCAAGACACATTTTTCTTTTCATGTCTGTTCATCTGCAACATGTCACATTCGTTGACAATCTATTTTTCATGATATTCCACTATGTAGAAGTTTGTCACTGACTGCACAATGTTTGCTCATGACTATACATAATTGATGTCTTTTATTTCAGCACTATGTAATTATCCTCATGTACAGTACATTTCAGCCCCCGTGGGTTGTCAAGGTGATGTTCAGGACTCATCAGAATACGTTTAGAGCAAGAAGTTGATTTATAACACACGTCACGCTCCATCCATCCATTATTCATCCATCATATTCTGATTCGGTCTAAATCTTATGCACTTGGACCGTATTTACACCAGCCCAGCCCTCTTTTATCTCTACCCGCTGCTCAGGTTAATGGAGGGCTGGAGCCAGTCACAGCGTGGCAGGTTAGGTAGAAAAGCAGACAGGCCAGCACATTTACACTTATGGGCAAATTTAGATTAGATCCTATTCACTGATCCTGTGTGTCTTTAGACTGTGGGGGGAAACTGGAGCACTCGGAGGAAACAAACCCAGATACATGGTGAGGATCCGTATATCTCACTGGAATTTAACTCCTAAGTTGCAAAAGTGGACGATTGTTTGTCCTGTTTGTTCCACATCTTTGAGTTATTTGCTTCCACTCTCTCCAGAGATCCTGTCAGCCCTGTGCAGCTCTAAGGCCGGTGATGTCAGTTCATCAGACGTTTTGGGTTAGGGTTACAAAAGGAGAGAACTGACAAAAGGAGGAAACCAGAGAAATGTGGAAACGGAGAGTGTGAGACAATCACTCACTGGGAAATGGTGGGAAAGGGAGGTTATAAAGAGAGAGGAAGGCCAACATCAAGCCTTGTTAAACTGACAGGCTGCTGCCAGAAAGCCCATTGCCTTGTTTCCATCTGAGTGATAGACCATCTTAAACTCTTGTCTTCAGCATCCACTTTGGCTCTGTTTCCTGTCTAAATGTACATCCACTGATAAAGTAGGCGAGAGGAATTAGGCACTTTAGCAGCTTTCTGTTAAAGTCACTAAAGACGAGGGATTTCCTTTGTCACGGTGAAGTTATTGACCCCCTTTTACTCGCAGTCTTCTGTTGAATGTTTAGTCAGAATACAGAGGATGTTCAGACCATATGCCTTGAAAGCCTCACTGATGGGACAAGTGGCTTGGCTTCCTCACTGAGAGGCTGATATACGACATCTGGTTAACTGGAACTGGATCATGCACATGAGGGGAATTCAAGGAAGAAGAACATTAGCTACTGCTAGGGGAATTTGACATTTTCTCTGTTTTTCTGTGCAGTAATGTGCTTCACCTCCCCCTGCTGAAGGATAATTCCATTTTATTACAACTTGGGACTTAATTTTGTAGTTTCGGCCATAATTTTCTGTCAGTTATAACAAATACAGTATTTTTTAAGGTTCTGGCAACATGCTGACATTGCCAAAACAAAGTCTGGTAGGCGAAACTTTGAGCAGTCAGACAAGCTAGGTGTTTGGCCACATGATCTGAACCAGGTAATTACAATTCAATGCACAGGAAATCTGTGTGTGCAATGTGACTATATGCTAATGTTTACCACGATCGGCATCTCAGTTTACCGCATTACAATGCTGACATTTTAGCACTAAACTCGTTTTTAGTTGTTTACTTTAAACTAACCAACAGTTGTTGAGGTATTTCAGTCTATGCCAAAGTGGTGGACGACCAACTGACTGCCACCCCTTGAGCCATGTTGTGTTTTTAAAACCACTTTTAATAAAATTGGATGTGCTGCACCTACCAAGATTTCGCCATTGTGGAGCTACAATCCCTGCAGCAGTCACTGACCCTTTCCGGTTTTCCACTGAATATGGATGCACATGATGGTCCAGTTAACACATCTCATACACCACATGTGAAGGCTCCTCTTGATTTTAAAATAAAAAGATCATTTCAAATTAGAATGGCTCAGAGGCAAACTATGAGTCTGGACAACGTGTGTTTGTGTGCAGACATGCTGTGTTCAAATTATGGAGTGATGGGCCGTTAGCGGGTGCCATCTCATTTTCCGTTTAATTTCCCCAACTTACAACCGACCCCCTCCCAGCCCCCCTGTGCTCATCCTTAAACAGTGTCTGCATTATGCATGGACTAGAAAGTGTATCATAGTAGATATGAAATATGCATGAGCCCTTGTGCTTTGGCTCCCCTCCCCATCCCCTCATTCCTTCCCCCCAAAGGAAGGAATCGTTTTGTGTTGTCTGATTGTGTTAGGGGCCAGGATCAATGAACTGTTTGTGTGTGTGTGTGTGTGTGTGCCCGTCTGGGTGGTTGTGTGTGTTATTTTCTTCAAATGGCAACGGAAATGAAAAAAAGAGAGGATTGCAGTGGATGATGGTGACAGAGAGAAGTGCAAGATGAAAAAGTGGAAAGAAAATGGATATGGACTCAAAGGTCGTTGTATGATTGAAAGAAGGATCAAGGAACCAAAAAGCAAAGAGTGAAATAAGAAGAGAAGAAGAGGAAAAACAAGGGTGACAGATCATAAAACAGAAGGAGACTCTTCTGGGGACTGTCAATAGAAGCAATATCCACTGATTGATTGTGTCACTGTGTCACACAGAGCCGATCCCTGGAGACTCTGTGTGTGTGGAGGGGTGAGGTGGGGGACTCAGCTGTTGTCAGAACAGGGGGCCACGCGCCTGTTTTGGAAACACTCCAGCAATCCCATATTGTGAAGCCACAGTCACCACAAAGGGAGCGCCTCCATTTTGTGGGGACTTTTTTTTTTTTTTTTTACTCCTCCACCCTGTCCTCAGTTTATGATTGTGTTTGTTTGGGCACACAAGAGAGCAAGGCGATAGCTTTTTAATGAGACTGGAAAGGAAAGCATGTGTTTTGTGTATGGTAAGAGGTCTAGCTTTGGAGTGTTACACTTGGAACCGGTTATTGAGGGAGATTTCCACCAGTTTTTCCCCCTCTGAGTTTTGAGATGGGAGAGGACTTGTTAGAATTTGTGCAGCATGAGGCTTTCAGCCACAGTTCATCAATGTGGCTGCGGTGATAAACAAAGGCAGCATCTCGCCCACGCAGGCACACAGCTGTACACACACACACACACACACACACAGCCTGACGCACACAACCACACTGTACGCAGATGACACAAGCACAAACCTTTTATTGAGACATTTTGGGGAAAGAAGTCTGTTTAGAAATATGTGGTTAGATTATGAATTACAGGTTAAGCGAGGGATGCCTACATCACTCAGGCATTATTCGGAAAGTGGTGACTGTGTGTGCATCACCATGACGTACACACACACACACACACACACACACACACACACACACACACATAAATATGACCCCACACATAGATAATCCAAACAGGTCAGGGTTCACTCAGGTCATGGCCTAATCAGACATGGCTCGGTTAGTGTGTGTGTGTCTGATTTCATGATACTTTCTTTGTCTGTGATGAGATGTGTGTTTATTTCCCAACATGAAAACCTACTGCAGATGGACTGTCTGCAATCACAGCCAGTGGTTGATTACTCAGCTGAGTGTGGGTGCACGCATAGCAAGTGTTTGTGTGTGTCTGTGTGTGTGTGTGTGTGTGTGCGGGGGGGGGATACTTGGTGTGAGTGTCTAAAGGACTCCCGCTGAGGAGTTGATGCGATGACCCTGACTGAAGTCTGATTCACCAGGCAATTAACAGTTTAGACATAGCAGACTGTCTTCTCAAAAATAACAACAATTGGCTTTACGAATTTACCAGATTGAGCACCTTTTTAAGCACATTTGGCATTTTCATAAATTCACACTGCGTAAAATGAATATGATGTGAAAAAGCAAGATCATAAGATCATTTCCAGAAAAGAGGCTCCACAGGACTTAATATAAAGATGTTTGGGAAGATGAAGATTATGATGACCGGGTTGAGCAGGAACCTTGTGAATTAAGATATTAAAACATCTCAAAGTGATCTGGAAGATATATCCTGTTTATTGGAGTAGAGTTTGGAAAAACATCATAAATTCTAAGAAGTTGGGGAGGAGACCTATGATGTTTGGAGAGGGACATTTTTAAAGGATTGCACAGTTGTGGCCAGTTGCAGTACGGGGATTAAGGATGGATTCAAGAATAATAAAAGGAATAAAGATAAAAAAGACCTCAGGAAATCAGTTTCTTCAATCAAAACTTTTAGTGTGAAAGAACCAGTGTTCTGTTAAGCAAACATTAAGGGAGAAATGATGTCAGAGAACATTTGATTAATCATAGCAATAGGGACTAATAGTGGCCCAAGAATGGACCCCTGGGGCACACCACATTGTAGAAATGCTTTGTGAGAATGACAAACCAGCATTCGTTCACTGTAGCATTTGGGGCAACAAGGAAAGGACCCACTAGTGATGGAAACAGGAGAGAAACTTCTGCTAGAGTTTGATTATTTTCTAGAAGGAAGTGTCCCTTGCAGTGGCGTTTTTGGTTTTGTACTACCCAGTGAGTCCAGTGTTGTACCAGAGCAGTGACCCGTAGAAGAACAAATTGTACTGATATTTGTGGATTGAGTGTTTCAATCTCAATCATCAGCAGTTTACAAGATGACAGATCTCTAACTACATGATTTTCCTTTTTGTTTCCTCCTCTTTTTTTATTGAATAGAAAAACACTGTATGAAATGACATGTCATGCTGAAATTCTGAAGAAAAAAAAACGTCTGCAGAGAAGCTCTTTACATTCACCTCTTACACCCCTCATCCCTCATTCTCATTAAAAAAAAAGATGCAACCTCTTATACAAACTTCTTGCAGCAAGTCTTTATCACTGAGGAGACAGCTGGTGTTTGCTAATGCGCTGCCTTCCTGTTTGGTTTGACAGACAGCTCTGCTGGCCACTGCACAGGTTATTAGCTGGTGTGTGCTCTGCGGGAGGTGGACGAGACAGTTAATGATGACACAGTGACTAAGTGGGGAGACTATGAAAGTGCACGTGGGAGTGTGTGAGAATGTGCTGGGAATACGTGCACGGGTGTGTGTTTGTTTGCGTGTGTGTCCACTCCTCCCCAGAGATTCAAGATCTATTGAGTGAATGAGAGGAGAGCCGACGGAAAGACGAGACCAAAAAAGAGAAGGAGGGATTAAAAGATAGAGAGGAAACAAGACCCCTTATGAACTTAATGGCTTGATCTCCTGCCTTGAGCTCATTCCCCAGTATACTGGAAGTGTGTGTGTGTGTGTGTGTGTGTGTGTGTGTGTGTGTGTGTGTGTGTGTGTGTGTGTGCAGCGATGCCTCTTCATTTACTTGTGTAAGTGAAACAGCTGGGCATTGTGAAATCCAAGCCTTCCTCTAAGTAGAAGGATTGGCCCTCAAAAGCTCACTGAGGATGTTGTTAACTCCTTTAGGACCATGTGTCTGTGTCTGTGTGTGTGTGTGTGTGTGTGTGTGTGTGTGTGTGGAGTTAAATGGCGATCGGCTGTTGCGTTATTGTCAAAGTGGCAGACAGCATCTCTTCTCATTTGCTCTCTCTTTTTTTTTCTTCCCTCCTTATATTTTCCGCACTCCTCTGCCCTCCGTCGTTCCTCTTCTCGGTCCACGTGAAGCACGAACCGATCGGAGACAGCTGTGAAAATTATTCTGGCTAATAAGGCCCAATCTTGGCTCCCCGGTTAGTTGCGGTGAAGTCCCTCAGACTTTGTGTTTCATGAAAAAAAAAAAAAAAGCACCCTGCTTTGAAAATCCCCTCAAACTTTGCAGTGTTGCTTTAACTTTGCTCCTTTTGTGTGTCTGCAGGGTTACCCATATGCAATGGATACCGCAGACTCTGCCAAAAGGCTGACTGCCAGGCCAGAGAGAAGAGAAGAACGGGTGCATACTCCTTCTTCTCATCCCTCTCTATTTCGGTCTCTCGAATGCTCTCCTAGCCACACACTCCATTTATTCTCCTCTCTCCCTCCTCATCACGCTTTGTTTTCATTCTCCTTCAAACAAAAGCACAAAGGTTTCAATCTGTCTCTCTCCCTTCTTCTTCTTCTCTTCCATTCTCTTTTATCCCCTTCCATCTTCCTTTCTCTTTCCATATCGTTCTTGGCTAAAGCTCGGCTCGTGGATTTCGGCCTCACCACTCCTCTCATCGCCCGTCACACTGTCTGAGAGAGAAACGCAGCCAAGCTAATAAGCTGAGTGAACTGACAGCCAGGAGCCATGGGATGATGTGTTCACTGGTCCGCTGTGTGGACATGCCGGGTCACAAGACAAATTCCAGGCCTTTTTGTGGCTACATGTGATTAGCGTGGAGAGTCTAGACGACCGACACACGCAGACTTAACTGATTTCATTAAGCAGTGATTTCAGAAGGAACCCTTGGTTTAATTTGTTTTCCTTATTGCGAGGCTGTCTTTCTATTCATCTAAGATCATCTATTTCCATCGGAGGATTTCAGACAAAGGAGCTCTTCTCTTACAACACAGACCATCATTTTGATGCTGATCATTCTCTATTCTGTCTGTAATTAGCCAAAGCCCATTTTCAGCATGACACACTTCACAATTGATGTAGCTGCAGCTGTCTTCGTGACACAAAGCTTACTTTCGGTAGCCGACTTGTTCTTTGTTGCTCAATAAGACTACCAAAGGACATTTGACCCCCATAGGAAGGATTTTTGAACAACTTTTATTTTTGTCTATACATTTGCATTCTTTCAATCAAACTAATGTTCTGGACAGCATGTAGGGGGAAATTAGTTTCTACTGTATACAGACAGCAATGCATAATTGTCTTTTATGTCTCATACAGCATCATGATGGTGTCAGATTCTAGACACATCTTTACATTTGTATGCATACAAAAATCTGTTTTAGAGCAATTTGCATCATATGATTGCATATTAATGATGGAAACACACCTTTTCTAGAAGTGACCATAACTTCTTTAAGCCTCCATTGGTGTTTTGGGCCACTTGAGGGCAACAGAAAACACTGCAAACAAAACACACGCAAACATATTATCACATTTTTAAGTTGATACAGAAAACAAATCCATCAAATTCAGAGCAACATTCTTTGGTGTCATCTTTATGACCATCTGATTATTATAAATCCAACATTCACAGCTCTGTGTTGGAGATAGATACATGAAATATGTAAATGCATGAATATGAATCTGTTCTAAATGTTGCCACAGGATCGTGTCATTGTGTGATTTATACTTGTATGCAAACATTAAATTGATATGTAAACTACATGTATACAGCAACAGCTGTCTGCTACTGTGCTTTAGGGCGCTTCCCTTAAAACAATCAGCTTGTATTATTGCAGTATTTTTGGCTGCCTCAGCTTTGCTCTCTGTATGCCTCTGGACCTCTCCTTCCTCTCTCCGGGGGACCGTGGGATTGATTGATAACTGCATTTGTTCCTGAAGGGTGGAGGGGGATGAGTACATGATATATCCTTTCTGTGTGGGGATGGAGGGACGGGGGGGGGGGGGGGGGGGTTGTTCTCTCTTCCTGGACTCACCTCAGGCCCTCTTCACGCACGTCTTGTTTTTAACAGTGACAAACGATCCCATTTTTTGAAAAGCATTAGGTCGGTCATTAGGAAAGTGAGGTGTGAGGGCTTTTTTGTCGTAAGAGAGCTCTTGCTTGCCAGCAGGGATTGCCTTTTTCGCGGCCACTTCTGCTATTTTCCTCTGCACAAATGGGACCAATTGTGCCTGGCACAGCAGGGTGATTCTCAGCATATTTTGGGCATGATGGTAAGCTTTTGTACCAGATTTGAGTGATGCGGACTGCAGCAGTTCAGTTTCCATAGTAGCAGAGAGGGAAACATGAGACGTTGTGGCTTGCTGCCTATAACTGATTTAATCTACATAAATGTTGTGTGACATTGTGTGTTATTAAGGCTGGTGGCTAGCATTGTGCAAGCAAAACTTTCCTTGCCTGAGCACCTTTTTTTGTTTTTCCCTGTGTCTTCGCTGTGCTTTATTTGTGTGTGTATGTGTCTGTGCTTGTGAAATGGAAATGTGTGAATACCTGCATATCCTCAGCAGAAACAACACGAGTCATTGTTGTCAGGTGTGGACGGGAGTCTACCCCGTTGGCTGCAGCCCTGCTTGTTCTCCAGAAATCCCTGAAGATTTACAGCTGTGAGTCTGGCTATCCCACACCTCCTGAGAACAGTGGGTGCACAGTGTGAGCACCACAGAAGAAGTGATGACATTCTGCCCACATCACTGCTGCTGACAGTGCCAGAAACCTCAGCCTCAGACCGTGCGGAGATAGATCACCCTTTCCTGTGTTCACTCTCTCCCTCACCGTTTCTCTTCCTGTATTTATTTGACATATGACTGGCAGGGAGGGATGGGGAGGGGGAAACCTCCCTTCAGAGTCGGCCATTTTGGGCTATGGTTAGTTTAGGATTTGGCATCCAGAGACCTATTACAAGGTCACAGTCAACTTGGGCTGATTTAAGTTATCCGCTGCTCACTGAATGTACATTAGTCCTACTTTTAGAGAGGAGAGTTTTTGGAAAGTGCTCTAGCAGATGTTTCCATAGACTGCTGCCCCTGCTGATTTTAGAGGAGGGAGAGTAGACTGATTGACTGCTGAAGAGGGAGGACTACACTAGTATTCTCTATAAACTTAAAGATCAGCCCTTGTACAGCTGAAGACGCCTAATCTGCATTAAAATTCAATTCAGGGAAACACAGTTTGCTCATACAAGCACCGCTCTTATAGAATATGATATCCATGCCTTCAGGCTGCTGTGAAGAAAGGACAGGGCACTGCATCAGTCACTATTTCACACAAAACAACTACTTCCAAGGTCTGGCTGCTGGCTTGACACACCCATGTGCTGCCACACGAATTAGAAACATGAGGAAATTAGTCGGAGTTATTTCTGTAACCTGTAAATTAAATTCATTTACATAAACGCTTATTATTTGTCTTTTCCCACATTTAGCTTGAAAATCCAGTTCTGGAAATTCACTTGAGTAACTGTACTTAGATTTTAGAATAGCCACATAATTTACCAGAGAAGTCAAGGTATTTCATCACATTTGGGGCAGCAAATGATTATTTTCAGTATCCATTAAACTGCAGATTATTTTCCTGATTAATTGGTTGCTGGTTGAAAATATCAAAAAGTAGAAAAAAGCAGGGTGCTTGCTCAAATTCTCACATTTGAGAGGATAGAAACAAAGAATTCTGGTATTTTGCTTTCAATCAATCTATTATCAAAATATTTGCAGATGATTATTTTGTCAATTGATTATTGATTCATCTTTGCGACTGGAATTAAACTGGTGCAAAAAAAATCCATAAAGCACATTTATTGCCAGTAATGGCTTCATATAACCAGAAATATACACAGAATTAATCATCCAAGGACTCTCCCTGGCCTTGGAAATAGCAGTTTGATGATCCATATAATAGCTTTTTCTAGAACTTTCAACCAAATCACATGGTTTTCATGAATGGATGGAGTTCTTTGCTCAGTTCTTAGAGAGATGGATCTATTGACATTCAGGATGTGACACAGTTATAGCTGGAATACCGCATGTGATACAGATGAAAGCTCAGGAAGATGTAAGTGGACCTTGAGTTGGAATTGTTTTGTCAAACTACTATTTCCAAGGTCAAGAGTGAACTTTAAGGATTAACTTCTCAGCTGACTCAAACCAGAAGTCATACAGGTGTAGATTAGATGACATCAGCAGCAGCTCTGAGCTCACATGTCAACACAGTCATCCTGATGACTGCCACGCAAACTCCATCCAATGATGAAGACTATGTTGAAAGCTCTAGAAAAGCTTGTATATGGACTTTGAGTTGTCAATTGTACAGCAAAATCTCTACCGCTGCTTCTATATATAGTCTTACTGTGTATATTTTCTTATCTCTATCTTATTGTCAGAGCTTTCAGCTACTTCATCTGAACTTTCTGCTTGCTTGCAGAAACGTGAATCATGAAATGTAAGGAATGTTTCTAAACTCTTTGTGTGTTCTAGCCAGTTATGTTTGCACCAGAATTGTGGTCTAGAATCTGTGGAAATCTTTTTTTGGTCCTGATTCTGCAAGTTTCCTTCTTACGTGGAGTCAACTCTTCTTCCTGTTCCCACATGATGTCAGTGCAGAAAACTGCTAGAACATTTACGGGTTAAGCGCATGTGGGGAAGGGGCTTAGAAAAATGCTGACTGCTGTTGGCAAGCACTGGGAGGGGTTAATGTTGTAGACTGTTTGCCCTCTCAGCAACCGGCTTGGTGGTCACCCCTGATTGCTAAAACTCTGTCGCTCCCTCACTTCCTTTTGGTCTTTTACCCACACTCACCGCTCTAACCCTGCTGACCATCTGCAGGCAGGACCACTCATCTCCGCCTCATCACCTCAGCTCCAGGCAATTCTTCCTTCTCCCTCTCCTCTCTCTCTCTCTCTCGCACTCGCTCATCTGAGCGAGATGAAAACAGATTTTTTCAATTAGGGAGAGCCGTTGAAAGTGTTTGCTTCAGGCTGCCGCACTGACGCTGCTCTCTCTGCCCCCTCTGAGATCCTCCTGTCGTTTAGCACGTTTCTATCCCCCCCCTTCTCTCCATCTCATTCCCAGCACAGCCAGGGGGTGAAGCGGGAAGCGGTGAGTAACTTTTAAACATTTTCATCCTTTTCATTCAGCTGCTGATTTGTTCGTGCCAGCCTCTGAGGTGCTGATTGGTGGAGAAGAGTTGTCTTTGGCAGGGAGTCAAGGCTTTTCCCCTGGGTGGTGTAAATTCGGCGCTATGACACCTTCGTTCCGGGTAGCTAATTCCCTCAGTGATTGGTTAGTTTTCTTAAGGACACTGTTGACTTATCTCGACGATTTGGACATTATGGTATGTTTTAATTTCGGGAGGGCATGCATACCATGACAATGTGGGCAATCCGTGGTGCGTGTGTTTTTCACGTCTGGTTGCATCTGTGCTTTCACAAGTGTGAGTGTAATTTTAAACGACCGTGCAGTGTGCAAATCTGTCTCTCTGATTTTTACAGTGCATCACGACTAACTAGTGACAACTGAGTAAAAGCGTCACTTGAATCTTTCCGTCCCCTTGGGTGCTGCATTGTTGGGCTGCCAACATAGTTGTCAAGAGTGGGTGGTATTGTCTTTAGACAAGGGGGGGGAAAGATGGAAGTGAGAAAACGTGTGTCAGGGGAGTACAGAGGCAAAGAGAAACGGCTAAAGGTGTAGTGATGGATCGAGCTCGAGTGAGAGAGAGGAATAAAAAGCAAGTGAACAACAGAAGGGAGAGGAGAAAAAGGCAGTTGAGAAGCAGTGCCTTGTCATCTCAGCTGTTGTGATTTAAGTGGGCTGACAGCACACAAATCTCCCAGCATCTCACAGCTGTGCAACATGCCTCCCCCTTTTTATTTTTAACCCGGACACTTATATTAGGCTGCTAGGTCCAGGCTGTGTCCAGACTATTGTCTCCCAGTGTAGCTCCATGTGTTTGGGTCTGCATGTGCCGTGGGTGGGTGGGTGGGGGGGGGTGTATGCTTAGCTCTGTGTGTTTGTGTGACTGTATCAGCGCATGCCTATATATGTAAGTGCCACAGGTTTCACTACCACACAAATCCTCCGGTGTGTGTTCTGCCTCAAATCATGTCAGATGTGACAAGTTTAAGAACAGTTTACATGTGCGAAATCCAGCGCTGGCTCGGCGGTCTTTATTGACCGTGTGAGTGTGTCCGTAAATTGCCAGAGTGCATTCCACACAGACATGCTGCCAGCTCTGTTGATGGCACCCTTGTGTGAGAGGCTGGTAAAAGACTAACAAGGGGTGGGAAAAAAAGAGGCTTGGATTTACGGCACAGCCTGTCCTGCAGCTTCCTGCTCTTCCTGAGCCCCGTGCAGCTCGCACCGTCTCTGAACCTGGGGCTGCGAGCACCCACCCACAGTGGCTACACCTACAAAAAATAGCCTCTGTGTTGACAGATTTTCAATGTGTTGCTAGGGAACCTTTTGTGTATTTTTCGTGTGTGTAGGAAAATCAGATCATCAGTGGAATTAATAGACAAAATGGATTTGTTGACAGTTGTGGAAAGACCTGCCCTGTCATCCTATTACCACTTCCTCTCAGACCTCAAGACAAACATCCCTCACTTTAAAGTTTCTCTGGAGTAAGGAAAGACTTCAAATTTGCTGAGTTCACTAAAGCAGAAGGAAGATGAACGTTTGGAGTCGGGCAGGGAGGGGGATGGAAAGAAGAGGGATGAATGAATTAGGTTCTGCAAGTGAATCTATAGTTGCTCCTCAGGCGGTGAGTGTGGCAATTGATTTGGTAAGAGAGTGCTCGCGTCACCCACCCCCATCCCCCAATCCTTCCTCCTGCTCCCAGACCCACCGCCTGCATTTGTGGGCTGTGAGCCAATCGATGTCAAGGAGCTGGCTCACAGCGGTGTATCAGCTTAGAGCTGCATTGATCAGTTCCATTGATTTTAATCCTAATTATGTTTCATCATCCGAATCTCTAAAAAGGGCTGTAGCTGTGTCACTCATTCACTCTTTCTGTGTGATTGTCACCACTGTACGGTTATTTCTTTCTTTTTTGTGCCATTATTTCATGTATCATATCTCCTCTTTTTTGATCAATATCAAATGTATTAGACGACAGAGTCCAGGCTCTGTTATTCACTCTTCACGTTATAGCTGTGAATTTTCACCTCCCACAATAATCTTCACATATTCAGAATGAGACGTCATCTGCATGCAGTGCAGTGCAGTTCCAGCCGGCAAGTACCATTTTCAATAACAAGACTTTAAGAGTCTACAGCCATGCTAGCGGCTCTGTGAGGCTGCACCATGACACAGCACAGCTTTGAGCTAAATGCTAATGTCAGCGTGCCAACGTGGTCACAATAATGTTGCTAAACTGCTGATGTATAGCAGGTATAACGATTACCATGTTCACCACTTCAGCACGTTACCAAGGTAACGTTTGCTTATTAGCAATAAATAGAAAATGGCAGCTGATGCGACGGAGGGTGATGTGTGAATGTCATTAGTTTTACTGATAATTGGTCATAAAACGTTTTGGACAAATTAGAAAATTTGAGCTGATGATGGCACTAGATGAGAAGAGGCATAAAAAGAGGTATAACCAGAGTTATTACAATACACCCTGAAGGGGACATGAATGTCCGTATCAAATTTCATGCCAATTCATCCATTAGTTTTTAAGACATTTCACTGAAAAACACAAATGTGAATCTTAATGTGGCACAAGAGGAACAGTCACTGCAGGATACATCCTCTGAAAGGTGACCATGAATGTCTGTTACAACATTTTGTGCCATCCAGTCAATAGATGTTTAGTTATTTTACTGGATAAGAGAAAATGTTGACCTGACGCTGACGACTCTTTGTGGCATTCAGTGTATTAGTTGTTCTGATATTTCTATCTGGACCAAAGTGGTGACGGACCGACCAAACGACATGGCTCCACAAAACACTCCCCTCACTTAGTTTGCCTGCTTCTTCTCCTCACCTTCCCTTCCTATTTGTTGCATCCTTCCTTACTGTTTCTATCTACTGACCGTGGGACATTCTGTACTTCATCTCTATCCAGTTCCAGACAACATCAGTCTTGGGACGTTTAGCCAGAAGTCAGCTCTCAAAGCTGTCCGTCTGAGGGATCAGACGGGATGAAACTTGAATGAAAAAACAGAGAAACTGGGTAATTGGGTTGTGTCACAGTTATGATTGACTCCATGGGGGTGTTTAAACTGAAACAAAAGCTCTTTCAGCCACACTGTAGTCACTGAATGACATCTGAAGGTCATTTCAAATAATGTAATATATATCAGCACTGGCCTAATTTGAATTAAACAACAAATTGCAATTCTAATCCTTAATGTGTTTAGGCATTTTTTTATCACACTGTCTTGTTCTCACACAGAAAGAGCTCTGGAGACTAGTGGAGGCGAAAAGCGCAGCCAGAAAAAGCAGGCTGCCACTCAACTCTGCCAAGCTCGGCCACTGATAAGGTCGACCGCGGGGAGATGTCTGCACTCAGGGCCTGTCCGTCAAACACAAGAGCCTGCTTCCCCCCCCCCTCTTCACACGAGAGTGATGTGAGTGATTAGGGGGGAGGAGTGTGAGAGAGGAAGATGGAGAGGCAGGGAGACTGATATAGGATGGCTGGGGAATAAGAGGATTGAGGCAGATGAATAAGGAGAAAGGGAGTGTAAGAGGGTCAGAGAGAGGGAGAAATAGACCAGGACAGAATCCACAAAACCATAACAGATTGGTAAAATGAGGAGGAAGTGAAAACGAAACGGTAGAAGGACATGAGGAGGGGGGGGTTACAAAGAATGTGAGCCTCTTGTCATGTGGCAGCCAAACCGCCCATCTTTAACAACACTCCTTACTGTAGCAACATGTCAAAATGATGTCAGTTAACCTAGCCAGAACAGCGTTCTCCATTTCCTTTCATTTCAACCACGACTTCACCCGCTGTCCTCATTTTCTCGCTGTTTACTGCCTGGGGACCTTCATTAGGTTACAGAGATTAAGTCAATTATCATAAAAATCTCATGAAAATCAAGTCATTGTCATGCTGGGACACGGATGCAACAATGGCGCTTTGTTCAGTGTTCACAATGGAAGGCTTTTTTTTTTTTGGTAAACACAAGTTGGATTCAAAAATGTAATAACACATGCCTTGTGGCAGCAGTTTTTAAGGGATGCAGGCCGGATGTGTCGTTGTGAGGTGACTAGGTGAAAAGTTGGAGCCCTCGGTATCCTCTGGTTGAACTTTTTTTCTGTCTGAGTTTTTCTGCTGACGAGGGAGGAAATGAGTTTTTGCCTCAGATGCCATATTTCCAACAGCGGATGGTCGCGTCACTCCGAGTCATTTGTGTCCTTAATAGCACATACACAAAAAAAGAAATATGTTCAGGCTTGCTTCGACTTTTTTTTTTCTTTCTTGCCCCCGATCCTTTTCTCTCCCACGTAGAGTCATCAGTGATCAAAGAGGCCCCAGATGTTGTTCTTCACCTATCTCCTTTCACCATCTCTTGACATTGTTGTGAAAGTGCCCCGGCTAGCGCTCATTTAGCTGAGGGCCGCCTCCAGTCCTGCAGCATTCATAGCATATGAAGAGATGGATTGAAGTTTCATGGGATGCGGAGCGGCCTTACGTCCCGGGCGAGGCTTAATAAGGAAATGAGACTACACAGCTGAGCCGCAGCATTAGCAACAAGCTAATTTGATTTTGTTCCACACCTCCCCTTATTTTTCCATCAAGAACACAGAGCCCCGTAACAGACCGACACACCACCTCTGTCTGTGGAAAGTTTGGCAGTGGAAATTCTTTGTTTTTGATCCATCTGCTGCGTGCACCACACAAAACAGAGCTATTTATGGCGAGCAGAGGAAGTGCCAGCTCTCACGCAGTTCATTAAAGTCCTGATGGATGATAATCATGAACTGACTTCCAGCAAGAGCAATGCTGTATCAAGCACTTAGCTACGTTGATAGCATTTCCTCCATGTTTGCCAATTTGTTGTGGTCTCTTTGCTGTTTGCTGGTTCTCACATGGAAAGCATGGTCATTATTCAGGCTGTGTGAGGGCAGCTTCACTGCACTGACCTCAGCCGGTGAGCTCAGGGTCATGTGTTAATGTTTCAGTGTCATATGTCTCCTGTTCGGGTCACCCTGAGCTAGTCCCAGAGGTATGACTGCTATGTGGGATAAGCATAGAGAGTGGAAAAGGCTGAAGAGGAGTGCTTTATAGACTATATAACTGTCAGCTTGATTAGTGTCATAGATGGCGAGAGCGAGATAGGTAGAGGCACATCAGGTCATCTTGCCGAAGTGCGTTGCTTTTCTGTATTTTGATTCTCACATTTAGATTTTTGTGAAATGAATACAGTGAAACGGCTGCGTGTCAACTTCTTTTTGATTCTCCTTCTCATAAAAAGATGTCAACATGGCCAGAAGGTCAAACGGTGAAATCCAAGCGGTGTGCATGTCAGTGGCACTATTTACGGTCATAACGTGGGCATGTGAGCTGGTATTGCTGGTTAGCTGCTGTGTTGCCTGGGAACTTTTCCTCTGTCTCTATGGTGACGTGCAGAGAAATCAGACTTGTCTCTGCTCTCCTTTTATCCTTGTTTATAATGCCAAGTTGCCATAAATACAGGACTTCAGGGAGCACTTATGGTAATACACCCAGTTTGTGGGGCAACAAAAGCTTTAATTAGGCTGAATGCCAACCATATGGGACAGCAGGTAGGCTCCCGACTCGTGTGGTCCAATTACACACATACGCAACGCAGATTCAGAGTTAACGAAAAAAAGATATAAGTACCAGATTCTGTGCTGTAGGTTCCTCTTTGTGCTTTTTTATGCCATGAAAAAACATGGTGATGGTGTTAATAATATACGAGAGGCAAATAGCTACGTCTTAAAGGAATAGTTCAGCATTTTATGAAATGCACTTATTTACTTTCTTTCCAAGAGTTAGATGGAGCTACAGTCGGGAGCTTATTAGCTTAGCTTAGCTTAAAGACTGGACGCAGAGGGACACACTATGCATAGATGTGTCCAAAGTTCACAAATCTGCCTACTGGCAACCTCCAAGGCTCACTATTTAAGACGTCTTGTTTTTAAACCTTACACAGACAGGCATGTTAAAACAGCTGTTTGTAGTTTCAGAGTAGGTGGTGTAACCTTTTCATGAGTTCATCCATCCATCCAGTGAGTCCATGCAGCAACACGACTCTGAGTTTCTGTGTGCTCGGTTGATGCTCTGCAAAAAATAGCTACAGCATGTAACTTCCTGTAAAACATCGGATTTCGTTTTAGCCAAATAGAGCAGGCTGTAGATTAGAGAGGTTGGTTAACAACATGACACAGTCAATATAGTGGATGCCACAACTTAGCTAAGTCAGCAGGCCAGGCTGCAGATCAGGGGAGCAGGAGGAGTAACAGGAATGAAAAATGAGTTGAGTTTATGGGAAGGAAGAGAGAAAAGGGAGTGAGGGAGGTAATGAAAGCCTGGGAGGATGGGTCAAGACAGAGGGACACAGAGGATTAGAGACAGTTAATTAAAGAAGAGAGAGAGGGTATACAGTGACGCTTAGAGAAGGTAAGTAAAGTGAGAGCAGGGAAACACTGGAGCAAAGCAAGCAAGCAGCAGAGCGAGACGGAAGTGTCTGACCAGAGGAAAGAGGAGTAAAATGCACAGACGAAATGTGCACTGAGGGAGGGAGATGAGGTGAAAGAGGTAGAGGAGATGATGAGCGAGGGACCTGTGCAGTTGTAAGTAGAGAAGTGCGAGGGACGAGGTTAGAGGGAGGTGGGAGGAGACGGAGGGGGATTGAGAGCGGTGCCAAGCTGTCCCAGGGGTGATGAATGAGGCCATAATGAAGTATCTGTGCTCCTCTGCATCTGCCTCTGGCTGGAGAATAACCGCAGCCTTGGCACGGCCATGAGAGCCGCTCAATCATGCCAAGGAGAACACACACACACACACACACACACGCATATTTACACACAGCAACTTATGACGGATGATCTGTCTCTTCCAACCACCCACTGTAACCCCATCACACACACACACACACACACACACACACACACACACACTTTTACCTTCATTCTGTTCCTGTGTCTCCACCCAGACCAGCGGTGGACAGATTGTGGCGTGTGGGTTTTGTAAAACAACCTATTGTTCAGTGTGACAAGCCGATAATGCACAAGACACTGTGGCTCTTCAGACAGACACACTAACACACACACACGCGCGCACACACACACACAGAGCAAGTGATGGAAGTCAAGACGAATGGTAAATTCCTCCTCTGCAGTAAACAAGTCGTGCTGTCCTGTGGTTTCAGCCGCTGTCACCAGTACACCAAAATGTCAGCCTGCCAGTTAGTCAGTGGCGTACAAACAGTACGTCTTCAGTGTGCAGAGAAGACAATGGCTAACAGTAGATGTGTCTCCCCCGCCCCCCTTGCATATGTCCATGCATGTCTCTACATGCTCATTGTGTTCAACACCACACAGATCAGCAGAGACTCACCGTGAACGTTTTCTCCTATAGACATGAATCCTCAGCAGAGGAAGTTAACGCTGGTTTACATCTGTAATCTGACGTCTTAAATTACATCCAGACAGAAATATCAAACGTCAAGTCAGAGAGTTCAACCACCATTGAACTGTGTCCTTTTTTTTTTTTCTTCCTCTGTGTTGCATTGCAGTGATGTGAACAATCAAAGACCAGCCTTAAATAAAATGATGCGTTTCAGTCACAAATATCTGCACATAGGTTTAAAGTCCTCAAAGTGAGCTGTAGGTGCAGTTCAGAAGAATCTGAAAGTGTCCTTTTCTACCCGTGTGTCTGCCTGTGGTTGCCTGCCTCCTTGATTATGCAACGCCTGTATTGAGATGTAGATAGTTCAAACCTCTCATTCACCCATAAAATGTTTTGATGACGACACTCTTTTGGACTAAACTGTTGATGGAATGCAGCGTTCTTCATTTGTGACTTAAAAAGAATCTGTCCGTCTGGAAATGATTAGTTTATGCAACCGTTTGTGGTGGATGCATATACTGATATGTATGTTTGCAACTGTTAATGGGTTCAGTTGCTATTTTGTAACAGACTGTAAGTCACGTGGACTGGCATCTGGAGAATAAAGTGGATTCCTCCTCCCCTCCATTGATAGTGTTGCAGAGAGGAAGCTTTGAATTAGGAGGAAACAGCACTGGGTGTACAGTGTAGCTGAACTTTGCTGACAGGCTGTTTTTCACTGATCTCTCCCAAAAGACTGGAGCTGGGAGAGAGAAGGAGAACTGTGCTGGAAAGTAGGACAGAGACGATGGATCTCTCTCTTACTCTCCTCTCTTTGTATGGCTATTCACAATGTCCCTCTCTGCTTCCGCTCATATTTTAAGCCACAGTCCCATAAGGTGTGTCTGAACATGTGCAGGTGTTGAGGTGCTTGTAATTCATGACAGGAATAGAATTAAGTCTCCAAACATACCCATGGTGAAATTAAAAGCCCCAACAGGTGTGTCTGATGCTGTGTTCACACTACGAGCTACAAAGCCTTGCCGTGCAAGTCATTTGACAGCGGTCGCTGCATGACTGACGTGATGCACCAGAAATAAAGCTTAGTTGTGCTGTGTGCACAGTATGAACGCCGTAGTGTGGAAAGTGTTGCACAAACACTCATTCACTGTTGTCATGAGCTTGTTTATCATTCATGTATTATTATCTTTATCAACAATAAAGTCAACTTGCGCTTCGGCGACACTTCAAAAGTCAATCAATCAATCAATCAATCTTTATTTATTCACAACAGCGTTATCTCAAGACGCTTTACATAAAGAGCAGGTCTAGACCAAACTCTTTAATTAGAGAGAGAGACCCAACGATTCAGGAATTCAAAATTAAGGATTCAAGAATTCCCACATGAGCAGCATCAGATGTTATATTGAGCAACAGTGGCAGGAAGAACTCCCCTTTAACGGGAAGAAACCTCGAACAGACCCAGGCTCAATGTGGGCAGCTTCTGTAGGGGTCCGTGTTGGGTGGAGGTTGGACAGAGAGAGAGAGAGACAGAGAGAGAGAGAGACAGACAGGGAGAGAGACAACACAAACAGCAACCAACATACTAACAGTGACTATAGCACTAACAATAGGAGTGTGACTAAAAGATTAGCAGTATGATATTATTGAAAAACATGACGAGTGGCCGACGATCCACAGCAGTGATTCATGAAGCAGAGAACCACATCAGCAGGACCAGGACCAGGATCCACAGGAAGCTGAGAGATGAGAAAGCACAGAAAGGCTCCGGGGAAGATACCAAGTTAGTGGCAGACATTTGACTGACATGAGACATAACGATGGAGAGGAAGAGGAGGAGAGAGAATAGAGGAGCTCAGTGCACCATAGGAGTCCCCTGGCAGTCTGAGCCTGTAGCAGCATAACTAGGGGCTGGTCTAAGGCCTGAGCCAGCCCTTAACTATATGCCTTGTCAAAAAGGAAGGTTTTTAGTCTACTCTTAAATGTAGAGAGGGTGTCTGCCCCCCGAACCCAAACTGGAAGGAGGTTCCACAGGAGAGGAGCCTGATAGCTGAAAGCTCTGCCTCCTGCACTACTTTTGGAGACTTTGGGAACCACCAGTAGGCCTGCATTCTGGGAGCGCAGTGCTCTAGTGGGGTAGTACGGTACTATGAGCTCTTTAAAATATGATGGGGCCTGACCATTAAGAACCTTGTAGGTGAGGAGAAGTTTCAAAAGTAACGTCGGCGTCGATTTAACTGGCTACGTTTGATTAAATTCGCCGCTCGTAGTGTGAGCACAGCATTAGCATGTGGAGTCCCGTTGAGCAAAACATTCATTTCCACCAACTCCCGAATGCTAAATGCTCCAGTGGCTAGTTAGCTAACAGTTAACTTTGCCCACTGTTTGGTAATGGGCAGGCCTGGATTAGCACGTTCAGGGTGGTGGAGGTCACTGCAGCAATGTGTGTGTGTGTGTGTATGTGTGTGTACTTTGGCACAGCTTCATACAGACAGATAGCCTGGTCCGCTTCCAAACAAGTCATCTTTCCAGCAATCCAGCCTACATGCTGCTCTCTGTAACTTATTTCTCCTCCACCGCTGCAAGCTGTTCTTCTCCCCGCCACATATCTTCATCTTCAGGATTTCTTTCTTTCTTGCCATCTTTGTTTCCGTCTCTGTAATTTGGCCGCTAATGGTTTAGAGATTAATTCCCGGCAGTCTGTGATCCGTGTCTTCTCCCGCTGTGTTTTGCCAAAACTATACAGAAAGGAATGCCACAGAGCAAACACACACACACACACACACACACACACAAACATTGCATGTGCTGTCACAGTGAATTGTTGAGATTTTGTTGGGCCTTTTTTACAAGGAGAGTTTGCATGTGTTGTGTTTGATTTGTTAACCAGAAGGTGAGAGTGATAGATAAACCAGCAGTGATTACATAAAAAGGAATGTGGAGCAGACGAATGGGGTGAAGATTGGAAATTATCAAGTTTTCGGACAGAAGGTGAGGAGAGACTGACCGAGACAGATGCTTGTGGGTGCAGCCTTAGAAAGATGTGTGTGTTTGTGTGTGAAACCTTTTATCTCCAGTCTACTGTGAGATTGGCCCTCTGACTCAAAATTGTGTTTTTAATACAATCATCTTGCAGCCCTAATTTCCAGAACTCCATACACGAACAGAGAGAGACGTGAGGGAAAACTACATTCCACATCTCACTGCCTCCAGTCTGGTGTTATTAGTTTATCCGTGACATGCTAATGCAACACTATCACATCCTTTCATTTCCTTATTCAGTTTCTGCAGTTTTCCAAGTCAGACTCCCAAATGGCAAAATCTGGGAAATCAGTCTGGAAGCCTGCTTAATAATGAGTGAATAGTGCTGCCACTGTTTATTTGGAGGACAGACTTTTCCTCTGTGTGTGTGTGTGTATGTGTGTGTGTATGTGTGTGTAACCCCAGCGGAGCGTGTAACATTAATGAGAGGGCCGGAGACGGGCCTTATCACCAGCTTTCCAGTCCTGGCCAGACCTTAATTAGCTCATAAATGCTTAGCGCAGACCTCGGTGCGATACTGCAGGGCCAAGCAATGTTACACATCCACACATGCACACACAAGCACACACAAGCAGACAATGGGCATGTGTTTGCCTATAAACAGACACAAACATGCATGCAAACCTTACTGAAATTATCGTGAGTAGAGTTAATATTTGGGTGACTTTCTAACTAAATTGAGGTGTTTGTAGTGTCAGGTCATTGTGTGGTGGTGTTTGCTCTGCACACGTGGATTGTGTTTGTTTTTGAATGCAAAAAAAAAAAACGTTACCAATTAATGAAAGTCTTCCATGTTGTATGCAGGTTAGAAAAGATGTTGCAGGTATTCAGTGCTGGTGTTTGGTATGTACATTGTGTGTGTGTGTGTGTGTGTGTGTGTGTGTTTTGTGAATGATATATACATGAAATAGCTTCTTGCAGCCTAGCCTGTCAGTAACCTGCAGCCGTCCATGTTGCACTGTGAGCCCCATTATTACCTCTCAGACTGCAGATTTCACTCCTTGGAAAAACACTGATTTTCAGGCCACCCCTGAATGTTCCCACAGTCTCTAACAAAGCCCACACGGCAGATAAGATAGTCGCAATCCTTGTTTTGGAAGGCTCTTATCTTTATACGCCCACTACTGTGTGACAAAACCGTCCGATTTCTTTTTAGAATAAAACTCATAACGCTGCCTCTCTATCAGCTCTGTCCCTTTCCTCTTCCTTCTCCTTTTGTCTGCATTTTCTCACGGGTGCAAAGTTGTTTTTTTTATAGTGGTACCTCTCTATCTGTCTCACACACACACACACACACACACAGATGCTGCTGACATCGAGGTGTAAAGTCGGTCACTGCCTTTAACCCCCAGCCCCCCATCCAGAAGTCAAAAAGGGCCCCACTGTTTGCTTCAGGTCAATGTTAGTTAGTGGAGAAAGTTGGTTTTCCCTCCGTTTCTGCCCATCCCCCATCCACCCATCCATCTCTGGGAGTAGGCATCTCGGTGCCTGCGCCCAGCCAAGACGAGACCATAGCCATGAAATATACACGCTGCCAGAAACTCAACGGTGTCTGTCTGCCTCTGCATCGTAAATCAGCACATAAAGTCTAAGTGGTTTCAGGGGGGATGGGTGGTTTCCTTTGAAGTTGGACAATGACCTCCAACTTGTTGCTTTCTGGCAGCACCCCTTCCTCTGTATTCACACACACACACACACACACACACTTCCACTATATCCCGCTCCTACAAAACAGTCCAGAGGGACACACGTCCTGGATGCACTCAGTGTGTTGGATATGAATGAATATGCGTATGTGGCTGTGAGATGTAGTCATCAAGGAGTTTACTTATTTTTGCAGCCTGTTCATCTGTATGAGGTTGTTGCCGCGGGCAGTGCGGCCATCATGGAGATATTTGTTGGAGATTTAGTTTGTTGGTCATTAAAAGGATCCCTAGTGGCCCGGCTCTGATGTAATCGAAGCAGACCGCACCCCCCACAAAGCGCAGCATGTGGCTGAAGACCCCCATCCTCAAGCATACAGAGATAATAGGGAACAGATACAGGCTATTAATTAATCTGCATAATACAGTTAGATGCTCTGGTATGTGGCACACCAAGTTCTTTCCCTTCTCCACACAAAAATACGATCATGTGTGCTGAGAGTCCCCCTGTTCCTCATTGAATCTGTCAGTTATCTGTCCCCAAGTCATTGGAGGAATATTGCAGTGGGCTTCATGGCTCCAGCAGAGAAAATCGATGTGGTACGGAACATGAGCACGACACACTAGTTGAACCTCCCTGAGCACAGCTTTCATGTTTGGCTGCATGTCGATATATTGGAAGTGCACTTGTCGCTTCTCTCATTGGGGCCGCCGGGGTGTTCCTACATTTGCCAGCGCTTTTGTTCACCCTCCCCGTCTCCCAGTCGTTACTTGTGTGTACACGTGTTTATCTGTGTGTGTGTGTGTGCTGCCGTGCGGCAGGCGGGTGGTCTTGGGTAATGAAAGACTTTAAGATGGATCCACGTGGATGTGAATCTCCACTTCTCAGTCATGTCCTTCATTTATCTCGACTGTGCTCTCTATCTCTCTCTCCCCTTGCGATTATCACAAAGCCTCACTCACAATCACACTAAGGCCATTTCTCTCGTGTGCACCTGCAGGCACAAACATGCACTGCACTGGCATATATCTCCCCTCCAAGCATCTTATTAACCCAAATCCGTCACATTCCACATTAAACAAAGATGCAACCACCTGGAGCTTTTTTTGATCACACAGCCTCACACTTCAAAAACAAAAAGCAGAACCGATGTTATTGCCAGTCGATACCCTGCTGTGACAAACACATTCTTCGCTGCTGCTTGTCTAATTCACTCAACTTCACTCAACTAATTCAGTCTTTTCCATGGACCTAAACCCAGGAGGCATGTCTGGCAGACATCTCTCAGTGGATGTTGACACGCCACCTGAAGCACAGTCTGTGGACTCTTATCCACAGACTCTCCAGTGACATTGAAAACTTGAAAACTCTGTGGTGTTCACCGGTCAGACACCTGCTGTACCGCTGTCCTTCACTGCCAATATATCCACGACAACACACTGCTGCTGATTTATTCTCCACAGCAGGAGGACACGTCTGTTTCTCACCCAGAAGGTGACAAAAGTTCTGGTTCAAACTATTATCATCTGGTGCCTAGACTACCGCAGCTCACTTCTATTGACCTGTCTAGCTCATCCACTATGCAGTAGTCCCACTCGTCTTTAATCTGCTCAACTTCTCTCACACTACACCGCTCTCCTTCTCTCTCTGCCTGCCATGCTGCGAATGGCTCAGGCCCATCATACATCCAGGACATCCACTCTGCCCTGCCACTGCCAAACAGTTTGCACTATGAGGGAGCCCCCCCGAGCTCCCCACTGACATCAGGACAGCAGAATCTCCACACATCTTCTCTCGCAGACCGATCATGTACTTTGCACCATGAAGACAATCTAAAAAAAAAAAGACCTCTATCTCCTTATTGATTCTAAAATGTCGCATTTGAAGCTGTTCGTCTCATTTTCTATGTTTTATGTGCTTCCATGATTCTTGCAGTTTTTGGGTTGTATCCACATGATAGGATGCACTTATTGTATGCAGCTGTGGGTAAAGGCTAAACAAGATAGATAAATGTAATGTAATGCTTGTTGAAGCATTATCGTTCTTTCAATTTACTGTTGGGTTTAATTCAGCACGCGCCACACTTTCCTTATGTATAGTTTGATGCCAGATTTTATGTCTGCCTTGACACATTAGCGACCACCTGCTTCCCAGCTTAATTGTTCACAATCTGTGCAATGACAGAGTCCAACTGTGGTCGCTGTCATTCTAAAAATATCCTTTTATTTCACAGGATAATCCTGGCCTTTAGCCTGCTGTTCTAGTTGTTTCAGTGTTGTTCTTTTCAGCCCACCTGAACATGGCAACATGCCACTGCAGTTCAGATACTGTATGTGCTGATTAGTCGGCAAATATACCGCAGCACAGCTCCACTTTCAACTGGCCTGCACACATACGGGACCTGATATGATTTGCTAAATCAAAGAATACGCTCACCTGTGCGTTTCCATGATATTCTTCTTGGGGTGGCACATCATCTCATTCTTCAGTTGCGGTATCACTGTCACTATCGTATTGCAGGCTGAAGGCTGCTGCATTCTTACTGAAGATATGAAACTTTAGACAGAAATGTGTTCAGAATTAATAGATTTATCCGGGAGACACTTTCAATCATCAGGAAATGGTTTCTTCTGTGTTTTAGGTTTTTATATAGAGATTTTTTCTTTTTTTTTATCTACTGAACTCAACTTGCTAATGCTTTTTCATCAATATACCTACCCAGAGTTATGATGAATACCATATTATTCACAGCCTCTGCCTGCTTAACTGTTCTTTGTGCATTTGCTCATCAAAAGATCAAAAACATCAGATGTATGAATGAGTTTTAGCTATTTCGCTCCATTTCTACATCACTGCCTTCCTTCTTCTTTTTATTCCTTTCTACCTCAACCCAAGCTCCATCCCTCTGAAACAAAGAGAAAAGTGGCAATCTTTAATCTGACGTGAATGAATAGCTTACATTTATTTAGGGCACAGCACTGTTTTAACATCCAGTTCCTATTTCTGTAGGATATATGGGAGGGTTAGGGGTATACACACAAAGACACATACACACACGTACACGCAGACTGAAATACACACACCCGTTCCCGGTTGTGTCCCTGACCTCTGAGGTTTGGCCATGGTGGAGTTTTAAGTGGGTGCAGGCAGACCAGATGTGGCTGTCTAACCCCACAGACCTAACTAGCGGCTGCTTGGGCAGCAGCCTCACCGCCAATTGGCTGCTTAGCATTCTGCCTAGAAAGCCGGTGGACACGGTAGCGAGCCACCAGTAGGGTGCTGACTCTAAACAGAGGCTGACTGAGGTTTGCTCTGAGGTTTAGACGGGGCGGGACGGGCCATCTTAAAGCTTCATGTTAACTGGGTTTATTAAAGCCATGTCCTTGTGTCTTTGTTGGTATGTGTGCTGCATAATTAGGATTTAACGTGGCTTTGGGTCAGTGGTAGAGCCTGGCAGTCATGGATTCATGCTGTTTGTGCTCATTATTAACAGTATTAAATTGTAATGTACTCTATAACTTTTTTCCAGCACAATGTCCTTGCAAAACATTAAACAGCTGCAGTAATGAATTACTCATGCAATTTTAGTGAAGAATGTATGTGTATGTACTACCCCATCAGCGTTTTTGTCCAAAACACTCATTATTCTTCTTACTTATATATATATATATATATCTCCTAGATGAAACAAACAAAAAAGATCTCACCAGAAGCCTTCCTACTACTCTACATTTATTTGCCAAGAAAAATTGAGCATCAATTTTGTATGGTCTCTCAGCAAAAGGAACGTTTTAACGGTGGAAAGAGGTTTAAATGTAAGAGCAGATGCAATTTCAAATTTTGGTGATGTTGCAAAAGTAATATCACATAACTTTACAGTTAGAGCTCCGAGGGTTATGGAATAAGTCAAGAAATGCTATTTTTTTTTAAAATGTGATAAATAATCTGCATTGTAAGAGTGTTTCAAGTGAAAGGAATAGTTGTATAGTAGTCTATATAGTAGATATTTTGGGAAATACACTTAAACAATTTGTTTTCTTGCCAAGAATTAGTTGAGACTCTCATGCCTGCCTATTAAATTTGAGCTTAGCTTAGCTTCACTTTAATCAGCTTCAAAACGGACAAAGTCATGAAGCAAACAACATGTATAGTCAACCTAGACCAGGTGTACAATCGCCATTGGATAACTGGTTGAACAGGGTTTCTAATGTATATGATAACGAATCCAAGCAGCATGGTGGTGCAGTGGTTAGCAAGAAGGTTTCATGTTCAAATCTGCTGGCTGGCAGGTTTGCGGTTTGAGCCTTGAACCTTTGAGTGTGGAGTTTGCATTTTCTCCCTGTGCTTGTGTTGGTTCTCCAGCTTCCTCCCACAGTCCAAAGACATGCAGGTTACTTGGTGACTCTAAATTGCCCTCTATGTATCAGCCCTGTGATTGGCAGGCGACCAGTCCAGGGCGTACCCCGCCTCTCGCCCAGTGTCAGCTGGGATTGGCTCCAGCCCCCCCACGACCCTTAAGGATACGCTGTATAGATGAATCCAAGAGTGGGCGTTGCCATAGTCAATGTCCAGATGTCACACCGTGTCAGAAACGAGAACACACACCAATCTTTTGTTATGCGCAGAGAACTCTGATTCAATGAATGAAACTGAGAATGAACCCAACACTAGTTATTAACCATATTTCAGTGCCCTCAACTCTCACTGCCGTTGTCCCGCTGAAGGTCAGCACAGTGCCAAGTTAGCCAGAACTCCTCAAGTTGATGATCAGAGTTTTGCAGCCCGACACAGGATCTTTAAAGTTTACCCAGCCTGCCAACCATGAGGGTGACAAATTTCACCCCACTGCTCTAAAACAGTCATTTGCAGCTGAGAATTCTGGGAGTGTGAAGATCCTGGTGGTGGAAGAGCTGCATGGACTTGCTTGGATTGTGTGTTGCTCAGTGGGTTTGTAGTCTTTGAATTCTCTTCATTTAATCTTTCCCTACTCCTAAACCTCTGTTTTCTTTAGTCAGCCTCTCTGTCTCCCCTCCTCCGTCACCCCCTCAGTCACTCTCTGTCGGCTCCTCTCAGAAAAACTTTGCTTACCATGCTGAAGTCACAACAGACCAAACCATGAACAACAGGAATAAACCCCCATCAACAGATTATAGACTCAAGCGTGGCTTCGTTTCCAGAAATATGTAATACATTGCACATGGGTTCTAAATGTGTCCCAGATGCGAGGGGTTCATGTGTTGTTCAGGCTTTGCTGTCTGCACCCCGAGATCTATGCTATGTCATCAAAAATTCTGCCCTCTCATATCCGCTTCCCAACCTGGGAGACATTTTTATACCCTATTGTTTATTTCTACACATCTATCTATTCATTTTCTAATTAAGATGTCGGGAATCTTGGGATTATTCTTGCTTGAGGCTGCTGACTCACCCAGGGTATTGATCAGATATTGTTTGAGGAAATAAAAGTCTGTCCCAGAAGGATCCGTTGAAATACTCCGTTGATTCTTGATTTGTATGTGTAATCAATAGAGTTCACGACGCATGGGGAAGCAGCGCTCTGATCTCTTGGTAAGATCTGTGTCCTTTGGAGGATCAGATGGACAAGCGGGGTCAGCCACTGCAACTAAATGCAAAATAGCCTGTGATCAATAGAGATCAGTGCCAGGTTTTCTGGGGGTCTCTGTGTAAAGTGGTCTGCTTTGAGGCTGAAAGGCCAATATTGGTCATACTGACGGAGGGATTAATGCCTGCTCACACCAGAAATTGACAAAGCAAAGTTCTGCATGTAGGGACTACTTGAAAGATCAGTTAGTGAATTACTCTAGTCAGCCAAGAACATGGCCAGACTATGTACTGTTTCCGACTGGTTCTTTGCCACCTCAAAGTTCGCCAAAATGATGGTTTGTTAGCAGTTAAGAGTGGGAAAGTGAAAGATTTCCTCAAATTTCCTTCACCACCGTACAAGAATCTACTGATCCCTGTGATTCCATTGGGATTATATGAGTTTTCCACAAAATTTGAACGTGTTAGTTGCTTGTGTGACACGAGGCACACAGTTACTGCCGTAACTGTCTTGAAAATCTGCCCATTCATTGGCTGATGCTGTCGCAGCAGCCTTGTGTCAGAGGGTATGATGGATCAGACCAGAAGGGAATCAATCTAAATAATATCTGGAAAGTATAGGCTGCATACGCTGGGGCGTGAACCAGCAATTAGACAAATCCATAGGTCAGAACCAGAGACTGCATGAATGTATTGGCATGGAGCTTGGCTGCAGATGGATGGGCTTGGTGGTAACATGCTCTCCATCCCTGTCTTGTTTTTTTTTTTTCTTCCTCATTGTGTTTCCCTCTCAAGCTCTGTCTCACAAGCCCTCCTGCTTTTCACACTCCCTTTTATGTTTCCCTCTCTCGCTCGGTCTATCACCTATTGATGTTGCTTTTATGATCTGTTTTTATGGTCTCTCTCCCTCTCTCTCTCTCTCTTTGTCTTTTTTCTCAGCCAACCTCTCGGTGTGCTCCAGGGAATGAACAGCAGACTGAATGTGATTCACTCTGACGCCAACATCAGTCTTGTGGCTGGCACAGTCTTGGCATGCAGATGCACACACTCCAACACAGACACACACACACACACACACACTCAGCAGCCATTCCTGTCCAGAGTTTATACTCTACTGGCTGCTACGCTGCCCCAGATACCAGAGTGGAGCCAGAACAGGCACCAAACACACTTGAACTGCAGTGCTATGATGTGATTAGACATGGAGGATATCAACAGGGCCTTTTCACAGATTAGCGTGTCACTGTCTGCATGGTTTTGTGTCTGAGAGAAAGTGTCATACATGTGCTGTACTGCACACAAGTGCCCAGTGCGTGATTGTGGAGCATCATGTGTTTTCTGCTAACTCTCTGTATGTTTCTGTCTGGCCTAAATGAGTGTTTATGTGGAGACATGTGGAGCCCAGCAACAGAGGCGTGAAGAATGATACACAGCGATTAGCTGTTCCACTCTTCAGGGAGCAGACGCAAGGTTTTTTTCTTTTAGTCCGTGAAATAACAAGTCAGTGATTTACAGGGTCTTCAGATTGGCCATTCTTGAGCATGTGTGAATATTCTTTAGAGAACTGATACTGATGATCTTTTATTTGTCATCATGTTAACTCAAACCAGTCTTTAGCTGCTACTTCCTCTTTTCTCCTGTGGTCCTCTGCGTGTTTGTGCTCACACACTTTGGAATCTGATGGAGGGAAAAAAAAGATGTTATATCACTCTCCTGTCAGTTTGATAGTTTGATCATAAGAATGAATGGCGTGTTTATGGCCAGTGACGCCTGTGCAGCTAATTCAGAGCCACCCACACATAAATGGAGCTAAAAGAGCAACAGCTTGTCTCTTTGAAAAAATACCAAATGCAGAGTCTTTCAGTACATTCAGCTCAGATAAGCCCAGCTCTCTGTGCACATGTGCTGGTATTTTGGGTATATTATGTGCTCTTATTTCATGCGTATATGTGTATCTCCTCAGTGTGTATCCTTGTTCTCCTGTTTGAATACTTGGCAGCCTTTCATATTCCTCAGTCAGTCTGGGCCTTTTTAAACAGTGGCTTCATTGATGCTCAGGTCCTCTCATCCTTTACTCTTGCCTTGGACAGTTTTAACCAATCCTACACTAGCCTTACTGTTCCCCAATGTGTATATGTGTGTGTGTGTGTGACTTTAGAGTTCCATATATACAAAATAAGCATACAATTGCATGCATTCGTGGTCACATATGTGTGCTCAGGCTACGTAGTTTTGTGTGTGAGCATATGTGTGAGAGTCGGGCTGTGATGTCATATTTGGGTCAGCAGAAGGACATTATTGTGTCTGGAGCTCAACGGGGGATGTAAGAGGTCTGTTTTCAGCCTCCTTGTGCCTGAGTGGTGCAGCACAGTGGCCCGTCTGTGGCTTGGAGAGCCCGAGGAGCGCCAGGAGCCCGCGGGGCGAATAAATGTGCTGTGAAAAGCGTGTTAAGAGAGGTGTGAAAGAAATCGTAGGGTGAGACAGTGGGTTTTGTGTGGAACTGTTCCCTCCCCCTCGCCTCCGCGGTACACATGCTCTCTCTTTTTTTTTCCCCCCCTCTCTCTCCCTCACACACACACGCTTACAGTTTTCCTTTCACACACACCTCACATGGAGGTTCACAGTTCAAATAAACAGCGGCTCAAGCAGCGGGCCGCGTCTGGTATAAACAGCAGCGGGCCAAGGTGATTTAGTTTCTCTCAGGGCACTGCTCCCTCTCACTGCTTCCTAATGGGCCATGCTTTAAATGGGGAACGTAGGGGAGCAGCAGTAAGTGGGGAATAAAGTGGGTGAAGGCTACCTTGTGAAGATGTTTGGTAGTGAGAACAAGCATGCATTGCACTTTAAAAGGCATGAGAAGATGATAGATTGAAGGCCTGTCTTTGTGCTGAGATGTGTTCATTCTGAAGGTTTGGCCTCAGTTCACTAGAAGTTGTTAAATGGGGTTTGTCTGCGTTTGTGTGTGGATCATTCAGTGTGACTCATTCCTCCTTCCGTGCCTTCTCCACAGTCTTGTCTGTCCCTGTGTGTGTGTGTGTGTGTGTGTGTGTGTGTGTGTGCGCTGCCTACAGCTCAGCTCTCTGCAGCGTTTGGTCAATAAAGCCCCATGTTCACCATCTCTATCGGCCCGTGATGAAGCACACAGCGAGACTGTCACATCCTGGAAATAACAATTTCTCCTCCAATCTATAACCTCCACAGGTCCTCGAGATCTTGTGGATAGAGGGCTGTGGTGGCTTTATTGACATGGACGTGTTTGTGTGTGTGTGTGTGTGTGTGTGTTGTCTGCCCATCATCCATCCCCCTTTTGTTAGGGTAAACAGTGTAATAAGAAGAGCTAAGGGAGCAAATTAAATTGCCTCAACCTGACCGAGAGGAATCCCTTCAAGATGAAACAGTACTATTGGGTCAAACACAACCTTTGAAGAATCTCTGGAAGCTTTCAGAATATGTTCTCTGTGGTTTTATCAGTGTATTAGCTTAAGTGACTCTCTTTCTTTGTGTTTTTTTTTTTGCTTAGTTGCTCAGATTTGAGTGTAATCTCCTTATTTCTTCTTCATCTGTTCAGTATTTAGACTAACCCATGACCTCACCCAGAGATTATCTCTTTCTCTCTCCTACAACTCATTTGCTTCCTTTCTAAAACACGCTGCTGTATATAAACACAATTGCACCATAAGATTCATATCTATAGAGACGCTCTGAGCTGGATTATTGGGGTGAAAAGGGGTCATTTGAAGTGGGGGAAGGTAATGCTTCCCATTGCCACACAGCATCGAGTCTGTCCGGATATTTTTAGTTACGAGACAACAGCCCTGAAAACCTACTTTCTCAGTCACCGTTTTGCTGTTAGCGACGTGGTCTTTAATAAAACGAAGTGTTTTCCACCAAAGTTGCAGAGCAGTTGCGTTTGTTTTCACATGAGAGATTTCTGTGTTTTTGTCTGCGCTCTTCTTGCGTATTTGCAGTGGGCAGGGCTCACCTGGGTAAACATGATGTCATGTACTTCGGTGCACCAGATTTAGCACCAGCTTATGTTGCCAGGCCACCGTTGTCAATCAAAGCTGATTAAACCATAAGCAAACACTCCTGATGAAGCATGAAGCTGAGCGTTTAACTCTTCACCTTTCATTGTTGCTTATTTACCGAATATTGAGTTAATTAATGTTACGGACAAATACCTAAGATTTGAAACTTTAAGATCAGATAAACATTGAAGGTGTTCAAACAAAGTCCACATGTGTTATTTCCATAGTTTCCAGTGTCTTTACAGGCCCTGTATCCACACCCTTCCCATTGCTTGTACTGATTAATTTAACAGACTCGGTGTGTACTGTATGGGTGTGTCTGTGCTCATAGATCAGTCTGCAAGAGTGCATGGATGTGAAGCAAAATAGTTTATTAAATGGTCTTAAAGTACTTTGAGTAATACCAGTTCTGCTCCTTTGACCGACCAACACGTTCCCACTTGTAGTCCGTCTGTAAGTTCAGTATAAATAGGGCGAATTGAACCTTGGGGTGTTTTCACAATTGACTATCACGACTCATGAGTGTTTTTGCTGTCATTAGTTATTTTACTCCGAGTGACACGCATAAACACAGGCAGGTTTCATGATGGGAAAACTCAGACATCCAGTTAGCATGTTGAAAGAATCTCTTTTTTCCATCCAGTTGAATTGTGTTGATAACAAATTGCAAACCAAACTCACGGTGTGGTTTTACATAAGCACAGCGCCCTGCTCATGTACATTTTTCTACTCTGTTCCAGACAGAGGCCTAAGGCCAAACTCTGTTTGATGGACTGATCCTGTCTGTCGCTGCTCTACCCACAAGTCCTCCAAAAGCTAAATATTTAAACATGGCATAGCTGAGTGTTGGGGTTTATTTAACTAAAAATTTGAGCTTAAACCATTATGGGAGAGCTCTGGAGAAACCCCCTTGGCATGGAATATTTTTTGCAAATGCAGACAATGTTTAGATCGTTAGGGCAAAGACTTTTTACACTCAGCTCCTCTCTCACCTTCTATTTCACTCTTTAATCCAGTGTTTCTCTGCTCGTACCTGTTTATTTCTCTGTACTTTTATCTGTACATTCTAAATTCATTGAAGTACCAAAACCCTACTAAGCATTAGTCATGCTCCAAAGCCAAATACACATACACATGTGATTCTGTTGCACTTTCTCATCCCAACCAGATATATTGGTTTTACCTGACTTCAGTGTGTGCAAACCCTCAAACGCCACATAAAGGCTTTTGTGTTGGCCTGCCTTTATGTTGCCTTATAAAAATATGCGGTAAGATCATATATCAAGACTGCGGCTGCCATCCCGCAGCTAATGAGTATGCTAATATTCATTATTAATGATGGAACATCTGGTCAGTCGGCATGTGATTGTGGCCGCGGGCGAGGGCTGCGAGGTGATTTGTTAAAGAGAGAGCACCAGAAATAAAAGTCAGAGGAGGTTAAGTTGACGGAGCGATGTGGTGAATGAAACAAAAACCCACACTGACAGAGAGAGAGAGATGGAGAGTCAGCAAATCGGTATTGACACCCACATCACTCATCTGGGTTATGATGACAAGGTGAAGAAGAGGGAACATCAGTGGAGGCTGAATGAGAGAGTTGAGTCAGAGAAATGGCTGCAGGGTGCTGAATGTGGGAGGTTCGGAGGTGGGTGGTTCATTCATGGAGCCACGCAATCACTCGGCATCAGAGCTTTATGTGTTGCTGGGAGAGAGATGAGAGATTTTTGTGTATTACTTCATAACATTTGTGAAGGAGATTACTTTTCAGCACAGATGGGAAGCTCGAGCACACAGAGAGCTACATCTCCTCTCCCAAATGTGTCTATATTTTCTAAGGCACAGACTGAGTTATTATAATAATAATGTCAAAACTCGTTCTTCATTCTCTTGTTTGCCATTCCTCATATCCCACTGCGTCCACTACAATATTTCTTTACTTCCTATGGCAGTTCCTCCCTCTCCCTTTTTTTTTTTTCAAACCAGACCATGACCTAGTTATGTTTTGAATCAGAATCCACATGTACTGTACGGCTGAGAAAAGCTCATTGACAAACCGACGTTGTTGGGCACAGCATGCTGGAAATTGAGCTGCGTCGCCCTGGAGAGTGCTGTCTACAGTGCAGATGGATGGTCTAATGGATAGACGAAGGTCCATGGCTTGGAGTGTGTTTTTCCTCTGTGCTGAAGAGCCCTTGTGTAAGTGGGCCAGGAGGGGCAAAAAATAGCTCCAGTCCCCTTGAGGAGTCACTCCACAAGGTCACCTCCTTGCCCTGAGCCTTTACGCATGAAACTAAGTGACCGTACTCTTTCTTTCATTCACTTTTCTTTTTTTTTTTCCATCTGTGGCTTCGTGGCTTACCCAGGCTTCAGCAAGGTCCCCGCAGCAAGAGTTGAGTTTGTGTGCAAACGAACCCCCAAGCTAATTAGAATTTCAGCCAAGCTAGCTCCTCTCCTCATTTCCTTGCCATTTCCCTCCCATTGGACAAATACAATTTCACCCCTCAACCCGTGCAGAATTAATCCAGTTAATGTTCAACACGAGATGAATAATGGCCACTTATCTGCTGGGAACATGGGTACAGAGGGGCTCTTGGGTGGAAGACCCTTAGTGAGCCCCCCGGTCTTGTGTCACACTAAATCTACTTCCTGGGCAGAGTAGCTGGGCCAAAGTAAATCTAGTTCCTGGTAGAGGGGAGGTCGGTGTATCTTCAGCATGACACAGCTCTCAGTGCATATCAGTCTTCCTCACCATCACAGTGACCAGAGCTAAGTGGGGAAAGCCGCTGAAGCTTTCTACTAGCTGGCAGCCATTTCCTCCTCTTCCCATCTGGATGTGAGTGATCACATGAATCATTACACCCTTAATGTAGCGGAAGAGCTGTTATTCAACAGCAGGTAAAGCAAACAAACTTGCATTATCTGCGGTGGCTGACAACAACTTCCACATCATCTCCAATGTGCCATTCACCGAGTTCAACACCCCAGCTGCTTGATTTGTTGGTCTTTGCCGTATCTCACTATCCAGCAATTAAACATTAACTCCATTCAGCCACAGGTTTTCTTTTAGGCTGGTTATGCTTGAAACGAACAAAGTGCCATCAGACCACATCTAAAGGCAAAACTCTTCATAGCCGTTCCGAATGGCCACATTTGAAGACTGGGCGAAAATACTACAGTGATAAACAGGAGCGAGACGTGATGAATGGTTCAGCTGTGGTTCATGGTGTTGTGCTCTGTTATGCACAAGAGACGGGAGTAATTGAAGAAGAATTAAAAAAAAAAGAGAGAGAGACTCAGAGAGAAAACTTTAAATTATACTTTCTGTCTCTCCACTGCAGGCATCGCCATTGGCTGCATGAAATGGGCAAGCTTTTGGGATATTTGGTTTAGTAAAGTTGGAGAAATAGTCGTCCGCGGGTGTGAAAGGTATACAGGCACCCAGCGGGTGAAGCTATGCTGTCGCAACACACATTTAAACAGAGCGATTCTACAGCAAACCTTCCGCTCACTCTGTTCCTCGCTGTGAATCACAGTGAATGCATGTTACAGCCTGATCGTGTACCGTATCTGTCTAGTGTTGCCATCAACAGATGAAAACAGACACTGAAATATATATCTAAACCTACACCGTAGGTATGTGCAGTTTGGCTTCCGTTAACCTCAGGCGTCAAACAGAAATCAGAAGTCTTAGATTTCCCGACAAGCACTTTTCTTTAATGTATACTGGCATCTTCGTGCTCCCTGTTGCCTTTGAAGTTACTTGTTAACTTTCTGCTTTGCTTTGCTAATCTTGACCCATCTGTACGCCTCTTATTTCTGTGGTGAACTTATCAAGTTATCTTTGAGAACTTAAGTAAGTTTTTATCCTGTAAACTCTCCAAAAACTTTTGTTGCCAGTTTGGTTTGCAGAGGAATGATTTGGTGTAATAATATAACCCTTCTCTCAAAATCATGCCCTCCTCACTTCTTGACCAATTGGTTTAAGGGGCGGCGACACTGTCTTAGTAGCCAGTTTGGGATCGGATTCAGGGTAGAGAAAATACATAGAGTAGTTAGAAATTAATTTTCTTGACAAACCTTCCGCAGCAGTGGGAAGAAAAGCTACTTGGGAGAGGAAGCTGGTTCTCTCCCTCCCTCCCAACATGTCTGAGCTATCAGCTGTTGGGGTGAGTCCCAGCTGCCTCGTGTGTTGACTCTAGAGTGATAGCCATCAGCATTTGCCACATGAAAGGAGAGGAGACTGGCGTTCCTAAAAAAGCAGATGAGAAATGAAGATGCGGAGGCCATGTTGGGATGTTGGCTACATTTCAAATCAAGATAAAGGGCATTGATTTACCAGGAGTGTTTTTCTGACCATATCTGGCAGTATATAAATCAGTTCCTTCCCTGGTAAGAGGAGAATAATGATCTTGTAGGATAAAATCCTTTGAGGCAGTACAACTTTCTTACATACTTGGTTGCAGATAGGGCTCCTGGCCCCCAGGGGGAACATGTATTTACAATATCGCTCATCCTGTGCTTTGATAGAGACAAAAGTCTCAATATGCTTATGCATGCTTAGGAAGGGAGTAAACCTGTCTGCCTCACTGTCTAAAATTACCATCTCTGTGCATGCCAAGAGTCCACGAAGGCAATGCTATCTGTGGTATGTCCCCCAAGCTGGCCTCTATGCTTTTATTCAGTCCTGTCATGGCACTTTAAAGAGCTCACTGCAGGTCAGGGAACAGTTTATTGGGGAAAAGGGAATGACTTATTGGGGGAAAATGGTTGGCCCCAAACCAGTTGACCCATTCTGTGGTTGCTCTAAGCAGAGGACACTGTCACTTAGGACTCCTTGTAAAATCTTGTGGATAGGCCCTAAGTACAGCCTGGACTGTAATTGATATTCTTGTGTTTGTAAAGGGGCTGCGATTATATGTTGTAATGTATGAGACTAAGGCGTAGTGAGAGTTGTCCCGCCACGTGTGACAGGAGAGTGCAGCGCAGAAAGACGGCTTTCACTAAACTGAAAAGCAGAGCTTTCGTCTGACTCCAGGGAAGCCAGAGGAACAGTTCCTGAAGGGAGAAGAGAGACTGCAGCACTGTCCCTACAAACTGAGGAGGCCCTTCAGAGCAGCCGGCTTTTTTCTTTTTTTTATTTTCCTCCTTTTTTCAATTGTGTTTGGCCAACAGGCAGCAGCAGGGCACTTTGGGAAGAAGTATACACAAATCTTGATTTAATTACTCTCTAACCCACTTCCATGCTATCCATCCTCCAAGTCGCTGTTTGAAATCTTCCACAAATCTGTTAAGCTTTGATTGCCAGAAAACTTTTGGGCGTCTATCCTTTTTCTTGACACATTTTGCGTTACGCAAACAAGCAAATGAGGAACTGCAGTGGGATGATGTTTAACACTCCCACAACTCATTGTAGGAACAAGAGAAGGGAGATGGCATCACAGAATTTATTGCCATGTGAGTGTTTGAGAGATTAATAAGGAACCCAAATAGCTCAGATGGCGGCAATCTGTTGGGGAACCATTGTGCTGCTTACGTTGTTGCAGATAGCTGATAGAATGACTGCACGTGTTGGTGATTTAGATCAGCCCCCTGCTCTAATATCCTCATGGTTTACTGTGTTTTGATCAGAATTAAGAAAGCAACCATTGCTTTTTAAGAACTTTGGACTAATGGACTGCAGAAAATAGGCTCCTCTCGTTTTAAAATCTTGCTAAATTGGCTTCACATTCAATTTGGATTCAGTGGATTTTCATTGGTCTGTAATCCCTTTGTCCTCTCTGCAGCTAATTCCCACTTCTAATGTTAAGCAGCACTGTTTTGTTTACAAGGACTCGCCTCCCCATTTCTCCATGCAGGTCAGCGCCCTGTGGCTCCTCTCCCCCCTCCCTCCCTCCCTCCCTCCCTCTCTCGCTCTCTCGCTCTCCCCTCTCCTCTTGTCCCGGGCCAGTTGATTCAGGGAAGTGGTTTCATTCACATGCAAATGGTGCCAGAACACCAGTCATTCACACTGCTAATTACACCAATGTTGGGATGCTGACTTGCTGACATCACACCGGGATATTAGCATGCAGAGAGGAGAGAGGAGAAGGGTGTGTGTGTGTGTGTGTGTGTGTGTGTGTGTGTGTGTGTGTGTGTCAAGTCAACCAGAAAGGGCCCATAAGCCAGGAAGTTGGTGGCTACTCCTTGAAACAAAAGCTGTGAAATACAAGCGCTTTTGATTCACTATTGATTTTCACTCTGCACAGGACTGAATAGAAGCCAACGGTTGTCTGGAAAGTCAGAAAGTCACATCCATCGTGTAGCATCAGCCAATGACAATGTTGCTAAGCTTTCGTGGTAACTTGTAACTCCTTCTTGAGTGTTAATTCGTCACTTCAGTCCACGCGTGGAGCGACAAAGTTTGGTTATGTCCCAATCTTCTTATTGGTGGAAGAGGCTGTAAAGAACTTGCTGAATAGGTGCCCCTGTTATTTATTAGTTATGATGCTGATTCACATTCTAGCAGAATATTTGACCTCTATGAAGTCAGAAATATTATTACAGATTATTATATGGTTTGATTTGAGTAATGATTTGGGTGAATGTGACTAAATCTTTGTTGTGTTACTTAATTAATTCTTCACCTATACATTATTTATGAGGCTGTTGTAAGCCCATATGTCTCGTCAGAGTCACCAAAAACCTTGCAGATGTCACTGAGTGGTTACTGTTACTTAGTTCTACTGTTCTGTAATGAGCTCTCATATTTGACTACTACACAATTCTGATAAAATTGCATTTTGTAATGTATAATCTACATTATGTATAAAATCCATCATAAATCTTCACACCACAAAAAAAATCTCATCAAATGTTTTCTTAATTTTCAAATAATCCTGGTTATTCTGATTCTGAAAATGTGCTGTACATCCACATTTGAAAGCTGAGATAAGTATAAGATACTTTGAGAGGTTGATAAGTGGAAGTGCTACAAAAACACAGTTTTCGTTCTGCGACATTAAGTAATGTGATAAAAAAAAAAATAAAAAAAATAAATCTTGATTTAAGACCCACTTACAAGATGTGGATTTCTCTATAGCCAAGTGTGAACGTTCAATATTGACCTTGGATATGGTTTAATAATAATAATAACCAGAATAATAATGATAATATCTTATTTTATGGTCTAGTGTGTTTAACATTCACTGAGCCATTTCCTTTTACAATCTGTCTTTTAATTTGGTAATAAATCTTTCTAGATAGTGAAATGTGATAGAAGTTACATTAAAATAAATATTATTTTCAGATGTGTTAGGCAAAAAGAAATAAAATCACAGCGTGTAAAGTATAAACCAAAATCCTACATCCCCCCAAAAAAACCAACCTTTGACAGTGGTGCTTTTATTTTGAAAGTGTGGGCCGGAAATGGCAGTGTTACTTCTCTGCGCTTTGCACCGTTTAAGGATTAAAGCAGCGCTCCTCTTCAGTGGGTCGGTCAGCAGCGAGCGGAGCAGCTCCAGCGCTCCGGGCTTTTACGCACTAAAAGTCCGCACGGACCTGCAGTCAGACTCCGCAGCAGAGCTTCTGCTTCACGGGGACGTTTCTGCTTCCTTCATTTGGATTTCAGCTTTTTTTTTCAGCGGAGTCCGCGCTCTTGTTTGGATCTGTTTAAGGGGGGGGCATCTGATTTTTACGCACTTCTCGGCTCGATCGCTTTCTCCTCGTTTGCTGAACTCCGGACGGTGTTTGCGGAGAGCTGGGGGTGCGGGGTGCGGGGAGGGGGGGACTTGACAAAAGGCTTTTAAACGGAGGGGGCACATGTAGCGGAGGGGTGCGGACACCACGCAGCGGGGGAGAGCGGGCTGTTTTCGTGGCCAGAGCTGTGGCGTTGGAGTTGTGTGACAAATTCTGCAATGAGGAAGGCGCATTTTAAAACCTGCAGCACCGCAACCAGCACCGAGGTCAGGGCGATGGCGTCCCTCCGCCGCAGTTTGTAAGAAGGTAAGCAGCTGATTATTGATCCGTATTTATGTTGCGTTTGGAGCCGTTTTTTGTTTTTTTGCGCCACCGATGACCCATACTGGAGCGTTTTAAATGCGTAATGGAAAGATTTGAGCCGAGTTCGTTTCTGACTTGAACCTCTTGACTCTCTCCTTGAAATGTGTGCGCCAAGTAGTTACAGGACTACATATTAAAGGCACTTTAAAGTCCGTGGGCTTTTAAACTAAGGTTCTCCAAGTAAGCCTTAGATCTTCTCTTTACTCATCCGTGGCGTAAAACTGTTCTTTTTTTTTTTTTCAATCCAAATTACACCCAAAACGCAGCCTTTCCGGACCCGCACCGTCGCTCTCCGTCTGTAGACGTGTTCCCACCAGTGTACACCCCCCACCCCACCCCCTGTAGCGCAATGGTCAAGCTACTGTGCGCTTTCCAGCCAGAAAGCCTTTGTTGGATTGGAGAATGCTCAGTAAAATAAATAGGCATTTGTTAAGTGTTCACTTTTTTCTCCAGTTAATTGTGTTTTCATTATGTGACTCTTCCTAATTAAAAGGCTCTAATTATTTCCTGTTAAGTTTGCTGCAAACTGCATTGGAAACAAGTGGCATGATTGCAGATCCGTGGCAGTTGTTCTAAGGAGAACACTACGAGACTCAACGCAGGCTAATTGACCCGTTTATATGGCTACTTTTAAGCAGTGTAAAGGGTCACCGGATTAGCACATGAATGGACTGACGGGGGAGTCATGAATGCTGTGGCTCCAGCAGCTGGCTGCAGTATCATTGGGTCTGAGAGCAGCCCCAAACATTAACTGAACTGACAGGAGCCGAAATGCCACAGCAACATTATTCCTGACATCCACAACTGCCTCTGGAAAATGAATCAGTCCTGCATTGATTGCTGCTTTTCCCCCCACTGACACTTTGAAAGTAAAGTCAACATGATACTCCTAAATTTCTCCTAAAATGCATCATAAGCTGGCGGACCAAAGTCTGCAGCAGGGTTGTTTTGGAAGCCTGTCCCTTCCATGACTCCCCCCTGTTCCCATCCAAAGTAGTGTCACTGTATGGAACAGGTCAACTCTGAATGAATAAGTAATGTGATCCAGTCTCAAGTATAGCGTGGCTGCAGCTGAAAAGCCTCTCAGTCTGATGTTACATGAATATCTCTCCCTCTCTCTCCCTCTCTCTCCCTCTTGCTTCCCATTCCCCACACAAATCCCGTAACATTTAATTCTCAGACAGAGAGAGAGAGAGAGAATGTGGGAAATTATAATACTCGTGGCTTTTTCAATTACTTTACTGGAGCAGGAAGGAAAAAGCCCGGTCCCTAAAATCTGCAATTAAAAAAAAAATACTGTGACCAAAGAGTCCTGACGTTTTTCTACTCATGATGCATGTGTTTTGTGTGCGTCACCAGTTACTGTAAGTTGGATTATATAGTGGCAGCTCCCACCCAGTGTGACTTTTGACATTTCTGTATAAACCTTCCTGAAAATAAACACATTAAATAGTCATTTAATGCACTGGACAAGAACAAAAAGTATTTAACAACTACATCTCCTAAGAGTTTTAGTGCACAATGAGAGAGGTACGCCAGCAGTTTTGTATGCTACTCCCATACGAGTGGGCGGCTCACAAGAGAGCAGTGATTAAAAATTGAAGCAGCAGAGGTTGAAATATCCCAATGTTTGGGTTAGCATGGGAAAACACTCCTACATTTCCCATAATACAACTCAATAGCACCAGTCTGACTTCATCAGGGTTATTATTATTATATATTTTTGGGAAAGGGATCCAGAGCCTCAGAAGACATGCAGCTTTGCAACTAAACATGTGTACAATTGGTGGAGTGTTTCTTTAAAACTCATTGGAGCTGTCATTGTTGAAAGATGAAGAAATAGCTGTTGTGTTTGGATTAAAACACAAAGATGCCAACGATATGTTACCGTCTGTTCCAGGAGGAGAAAGTCCTCATCAGGTTGTGGCTAGTTGAAAACAGGGCAGGACTTTGGCTCTATAATTTGTTATGACAGGTGGATGCAGGCCTAATGTCTGTCCTGGGGAACACGCCGCATCTGGTTCTTACTAATTGGCCGCTAATGGAAAACGTCTTTGCCTGACTCTTGTCGGGAACACCTCCAGTCATGTTTAACTGTGATTAACTCATAATGAGGCTGAAGTCATCATGTAGACCACTTTAGCTCTAGAGACTCTTTGCTTGTACATTGGTAATTTGTGAAAGCGGGGCGGCTGTTCGTTGAAGCCCCTGAAAATTCAACAGCTTCAAAACACTGAACGGAAATGTTGTGTTCACCAAACAAAAGGCTGTTGGAGAGAAACGAGTGTGTCCTCTTCCCCCACGTCTTCCAGAGAAAACAAAAGCAGAGGCATGAAAAAAAAAAAGAAGAAGCGAAGACTTGGCTGGAGTGCGCACCCAGCTGTTCTCTCCTTTGTGCTCTCCGCTCTTGTCATCCAACCTCGGCTTTTTGAGCAGAGCTGCCATTTAAAGATGGGATTTTAATCTGACCATCTAGGCTGATGCCATGGAAAAGCTGCAGTGGTTTTGGGAGCTACTCGGGAATGAGAGCGGAATGGGACTTCAGACTCTCCGAGGCTGTACTTCCTCAACTGGCTCTTGGACACATTTGAATCAGATGGTTTTCTAAAGCTCCTTAACCCCCTAACCTTAGCACTAACCCTGGAATAAGGGTTAACCCAAGATCCTTTTTGTCTTTTGCCTCTTAAAGATACATTTTACTTGGAAGCACATTTACTAAAATGGTACATTCGATTTGGCTTGTTTGGCCTAACTTGAGACCAAACTTACTGAAGATCTTGCAGCAGCGACCTAAAACTAGTTGAACCAAGTCTGTGTAACTGTCGGAGGGGCCCATCAGATCCTAGTTACATATTAAAAACACCCGTTACCTGGGTAACGGGGCTAATCTAAAGGGGCAGGACGATGATAATTAACCCGTGACGGTGAATCATTGTCCACTGACATCATGGTCACAGGAATTACAATCCAACAACATACCCCCCAGGTCTTGAGCAAACCTCACACTCCAACTGACCAATGATACGGCAGTGTTTACATCTCCCAGGAGATGAAAGCCCAGTCACGTTTGAAGGCGGAGCAAGCCTTTTAACTTCTTTTACCTCGGAGCCATTTGTGAGGCGTCAGTGATGCACTTGACTTGTATTACCAGAGTCCCCAAAATCTCTCCTAATTGAAATCATGTAGATTACAAGGGGAAGCTCGGGGATTAAGTTTCAGTGGAGGGGAAATCCCAGGCATGTGCGTGAAGCGTGTTGTAAATCATGAGGGTAGAAGGGGAGGGAAGGAGCAACAGGACCCCGTGGGCCTACAGTATCTCTGCCAGCGCGGATGTGGGGATGTTTGTGAGGTGAATCACCGGAGGAAGGTCATCATCACACATCTGGACTGAGCCAGCGGGTCAGAGAGGTGCGTTTTTCCAAAGGTCACAAGCCCGTCTGCCTCCAGACTGAACTCCAGAGAGACTGCACAGGCAGCGTGTGGGGCAGGGATGCTGTGGTGTGTACTCTCAGAAGGAATGTGGTGTGAAATGCTTTCCTTCAGCTCTGGCTATTTGTATACTCTTATCTCCAAGAGTCCCTCCTCACCCCAAGGCAGAAATAACTGCCAACCACCTGGCAACATGACAAAAGAATGGAAGAGGTGTCTATGTGTGGTGTTTAATACCTTTATTGTCTTCTTTATGCCTTTGTCTTTCACTTTTAGTCACCATCCTCGCTGCAAGCATGTGCTCTTGCAGATGCACACATTTTAGTCTGTGTGTGTGTGTGTGTGTGTGTTAACCAGTTCATCAGTCTTAAATTAGTAATGATGGTGAAGGTGCTGGGCTGTAATGAGGCAAGCTGCGTCGCCCCTGGCTATAGCATCATGCAGCTGGGACAGGGATTTGCCAAACACCCTTCTACCGGTCGGCCGGCTTGACAGCTACTTGGTGACTTTGTCTGCCTGAGCTGCATAGCCGCTGTGTTTATCATACCCATCAATATTCATGACAGCGATATCTGTCCACGTTGTGTGCTATGTGAATATGTATGGAGTCAGTTCGTAAAGCCTGCGGCTCCCCCTTCCACCGTGACAGCAGAAGTTGCAGAGGTCTGCCTCTCTGCTCAGGGCAGCGTTGAAAACTGGAGCTGACAGTAATAGGCTGTTAGGCTCCTGGCGGATGGCGAGGAATCTCAAGTGGTGACCGAGAATTTGTCCAACTTAAGGCCGACGTATTTGTGTGTCTTCTTCTTACGGATTACATGTCATATGACCAGTTGTGGCATGTTAGTGGGATGTTTTGCTTGGAGGGCTACAAGTGATTTGAAAGCATTTCCACTGTCCGTCCTATCATCGAAATCCATCAGTGCTAAGCCAAATAGACCAAAGTGCTTTGTTAACCAAGACTCAACCCTTGAACAAGAAGTGCTCCTTTGAGCAAGAGACAAGGTGAGACTTGGCCAACTCTCCACACGGCGCTGCCTTCGCTACAAGCACTTTACACTAACAGATCCTCAGCCAACCAAGCTGTCAGAGCGTCAGAGTGTCCTGAGTGTCCTTAAGCTCCTCCGTAGGTCTGTCTGACAGACAGGCAGACATCAGCCGGTGAAGGTAATGGGATTGTCTCCCTAGTTTGGCCGCCCGAGGGGCAGCAGAGGTTAGTGGGATGTGACCTCCTGGCCACCCAGAGTTTGCACATCACGGAGGAGCTTAGAGCTGTCAAGGACACTGGAATCTGTATGTATGTGGCGTCGTCTCCCTTTGGATCCAAGTTCAGCTGAAGGTGGCCTACATTTTAATTTTAATCCGCGCACTCATGTATTCAACCCACATTCTGTTCTGTTCATTTTGTGAGATGTCTCGCAAGCTCCGTGTCATTCTCCAAGGAGTGATCTGTGGCCGTTAATCCCAATATTTTGTAAGACAACACTCCAGAATACTTGTTTGAGTCTTTGAAATATAACAACTCTCTTTATTACTCTCTGGACACGACAGGCGCGGAAAGAGCAGCTAGTGGGAGGAGTGTCAGCCTCAGACACTCCCAACCATGTTTTCTGTGGAAACTCACACATGGATACTTTCCATGTTAAAGCTGGGTGGGTCTTGACTAATGAGAGCGGAGCACTGTCCTGGCTAAGCATCTGCTAGTGTTTCTCGCTGACCTTGTACATAGGGAAGTTTGTGTCTGTGTGTGTTAGTGTGTTTGTACAGTGCTGTTTTCCATCACTGTAATTGGATGTATTCTGCTAATTTCCACAGCCTGTTTGTGATTATATCCTTGGTCTTGATACCCCAGAGGATTGTCGAGCATTGTATTTGTGGCACCCACATTTTTACTGTGAGAGCTGCAGTGGGGAGCCTTGACCTTTGAACTGTGTAAAGTTCACGTGCTTTACGGGAAGAGGGTCTGCAAACATGCACAGGCTCCGTGCAGCTTTAAGATTTAGTCCCAAGTCTTGTTTTGGGGGGAAGGGGACACATTACGATGCCAACAAATAAGTGAATTGAGTGATGGATTTTCCTTTTTTTTACAGGTTGTCTGAGGTCATGTTTTAAAAAAACATGCATTTTGGGTTATTTCTATTTTCTGTGATTAATAGCAGGCATCAAGAGGCCCAAACAGCAACCGCAGTATGACGTCTTGTTTCTGCTGAAACCCAGTCGCCCCAAATGTTGTTCTATATACACTGTGATTTATTAAACCGAGTATTTCTTTTCACCCCAATGGTTGTGTATTCTGAGGTGTTTTCAAACCACAAATCACATTTGTCAGCAACGTAATTTAGAGGGTCAAATAACTACTCATTCACTTCATTTCTAATCTGGGGCTCTTTCTCCATTTGATCTTTCATTAATATGTATGTGCCTGTTGAACAAAAAGTGTAGTCTACTTACACCATTGGATTTACAGATGTTCTTTCTCTGTGTTTGTCCGTGGTAGGAAAATCTGTCTGCACTGTAAGTGTCGTCGTGAGGAGCATGCAGTGACAGCCATGCCTGTAGAGATGGAGAAGACGGTCACCAAGCTGATGTACGACTTCCAGAGGAACTCCACCTCAGATGACGACTCGGGCTGTGCCCTGGAGGAGTACGCCTGGGTGCCACCAGGACTCAAACCTGAACAGGTATCAGCATCTTACACGAATCTGCGTCACTTTCAAAGATCTGTGAGGTTGTGCAGATTCCCATGCAGTTTTGTCAGTCATGCCCGATGGCAGACGCCACACGCTCTGGTGTGAGTAAATCTGAAAATGCAGTTTGGGTCCACACCAGGATAGTTGACCATCCACACTGAAACGCCAAAAAATTGTTCAGTTTAAGCTTTGAGCCCACAGATTTGTGCTATTGTCAGGAAGTGTCTTTCCTCTATAAGTATTTCTTGTATTCCAAAAGCAGGCGTTAAGAAGAGAGAGCACTGGCACGTCAGGGCTCTGATCAAATGACAGTGAGAGTCCATTAGTGATTCCATTACAATCACATGCATGCAAAAAGCCCTGATTTTAATTTACGCAATACATACACACTTTACAGTACTTCTTTGGTGTAAAACATTTTAGTGTGGATGGAAGGCTTCCAAGGATTCCAGTCAAATAGACAAGCAGATTTCAGTCATGCCCTTACATACACTTACATACTTGTGTATGAACCAGTGTATAGCGTCACACCGCATGCCTATATTTTGTCACTGTTCAGTTATATCTCACCATATGATAGCTCACCGGTTCTGCTGACTGTTCCCTCTGCGGGCTAATGGATAACAAATATTCTGCGGCTCCAGCAATTAAATTAATCCCCAATTCATTCTGCCTTCAAACACTGTTAACAGCAGAGTTCACCGCCCTCACGATGACGAGGCTAAGCCTGTGTAATACACAAAATCATTAGATGGTCCCATGCATGCTGAAGAAATGGAGCCGTAGGTGTGCACATGTGGGAGGGTTTCCAGTTTTATAGGACAATAGCCACGTTTATGGAAGATGGTTTCATTTTGTTGATGAGCTGAGAGCACTGAACTGGTCAATAAAATGTTGGCACAGCCCCCTGTTTTCTCCTCCGAGGTCTGAGCGCAGCTATTTTTCATCCCCCCTCAGGGTCATGCGTCTAACCCCGAAGTCAATCAGGTTCTCGTCTAGTGGCGATATGACCTCAGGAGCAGTCGGGCCAAAATGGAAACTGGACTGTGTGGTGCCGCACATGCACAGTATTAAGCAACCGTGGAAATAACTGGCTGGTTTTGTAATACGTGGAAGAGATTTGACAATTAAGAGCGTTTCTAAGAGCCTGGATGCAAAGCGTCCATCGCTATAGCCAATTCTGTTTTCCCCAACCTGACGCCCATGTCATTCAAGCTGTGGAAACGTGTTGTGTGACCTCTCGCAGAGGAGCGGAAGTACGCCCGATGTGGGGCTTTTCAACACCCGGCCCTCCTCTGCACGAGGTAAGGACAGAGTGAGAATAGAGAGAGATGGTAAACACAGAGCTAATCTCCAGGATCTAAACCCGGGGTTTAGGTTTCCCCGAAGGGAGCCTGCGCGGTGTATGAGTCTGCTGTTCAGCCAGCAGCGGTCACCGCTCTGTAACGAGAGATTTTCAGACTGGGACTGCGGTATTCAGTCAGATATATCTGAGGATTATGACGGATAACGGAGCACTTAGTTGGGGCTGTTCAACTCTTCTGTCTGTGGCTGCATTTCTGTAAACTATCTCTGAAATACAGACTCAATAAAAGACTTTATGAATCTTTATCACCAAAAACAGCCATTACTGAGTGTGCTGGACATGTTATTGAGCTGCAGTGTGAAGGAGCTACTGCCAATATTCTCTCCCCCACTGTCTCCTCTTGCTCACTTCTCTCCGTCCTTCTCAAATAAAATTCTTGGATGTTGCCAAGTTACAGCTTTGTCAAGGCCAAGTATGTTACTCAGCAGTGCCTTGTAACTGACGTATTATTTTTTTTACCATCACATAGCAAGAGCTGCAGCCCAGTGTGCAGACTCTGCTCAGCATCCACCAGGATCTGATTTTAATTTGCATGCTTTTTTTTTTTTTTCAGACCGCTCACATGTTGGATGTCTGAATAGAAATTCAGTTCAAGGTTATTCATGCAAACAAGAGGTCTTTCCAGGTTTTGAAAGGGACCCACAGCTCTGATGTGGACAAATTAACTTTGAAACAACAAAGAGTCAAGAGTCTAAAGGGACCCGAGGCTGGTTTGACCCATTCTAAAATGGACCTGAGCTCAATTAGACCCTTTTGCCATCCAAGTTCAAGGACTATGGAAAGTGTCAGCCCGTGACCTGATTACAGCCAGCAGCTGTGAATGAGAGATAAATGATCGAGCTATTAAAAGAGATTATGAGATACAAGAAGTCAGATCGCTTTGTTTGTCCACCGTTTTGGTCTTGGCAGAAATAATCTGTTGAGTGGCTTGACATGAAAGATTGTACAGACATTCATAGTCCCCAGAGGATGACGCCTACTCACCTTGATGATCCTCTGACCTTTCCACTAGCACCACCGTGAGGTTATTTAATGCTAATTAGCTAATGTTACCATGCTAACACACCAAACTAAGATGGCACAAAGAGACACGCTCACAGACCTGCAACATCCTTGACTGTGGTGCATTGATTGACGCGCATACAGAGCAGCCAGTGTTGAATTCAATCGTGTGGTGCAGTGTTTATGTTTGTAGACTGAGTCAGGTGATGATGAGTGGGACAGAACATGATAAACATCCACGTAAGCACTGAAAACTGTTATTATACTAGAATTATGTTCAATTGCAGTGAAAAACGGGATAATTTGGTAGTGAATGTTGAAAACAGTGACAGTCCCGGACAAACCAGGATGTCTGGTCACAGTCATCGTTATACGTTCAGTTCAGCTTGTAGTTCAAGTTAAATTAACCAACTCAGGCCTTTTAACTCACAACCGCATTGACTTTGCTCCCACAACTTTGCTGACCACAGCACTGGGCACTTGCACATCTCACCCGAAGACGTGAGAAGAAAAGGACAGAGAATGAAAACACGGCCATTAAATCTGCGCGCTTCGCTACGAAAACACCATCTTTCCCACCATGCTTGGCTGTAACTACCAGTGTTTTCTCAACATTTTAATATCTCTGTCCACTAACCGCTCTAAAGTGGCTTGTTGAGAGAATGTTAGGAGTGGTGCCTGGTGGTGTCTTTTCCTCTGGCCGTCTGGCCATTAACAGCAATAGAAACCAGCTGTGTGAAGCGATCACTCTTGTCACTCAGTTGCGAAGTCCTACCATTTGCTTTAGCCTTTAAAAACACTCCTTTTAGTACAGTTGGAAATTCTGCCCTGTGTTTAGTTTCATCTGCTTTCAATTACAGTTATTATCACAAGCTGCTCCTCCTGGCACTCGCTGCAACTGTGTCCATTATGTGCATGTAACTCTGTGTGTGTGTGTGTGTGTGTGTGTGTGTGTGTGTGTGTGTCTTTAGATCTTTTCCTAGGGGCAATGTGCCTTTCACCTCCAAATTGTAACCCTGTTGTTGTTGGAAGTATGTTTCGTAATTTATCATTAGCACTGTGAGTGTGTGTGTGTATGTGTGATTGTGTGTGTGTGTGTGTGTGTGTGTGTGTGTATGTGTGCACATACAGAAGCACGGGTGTATAGGCACTGTGTGATTTATAAGTGCTTGACCACAGTCGGTCTTTCATGGACTATCCTGAGAACCCCCCCGGCGTCCCGAGCTGTGTTGCTGGACACGGATCCCGCGTCCCTCGCCAACACCGGTGGAAGCCAACAAAAACAGAGCAGAAGGAATTAGGTTACACTTACAACAAGAGGCTCCTGCTGTAAATTTATCTCCGAACAACAAACATGCTTGTATCAGGCTTTACGGAAATGCTCTTGATACAGTGTGACACCACCAATATGAGACTTCTTAAAGGCAATACGGCTTTTAATTCCGGTTTGTACGTACTGATGCGCGTCTGCATTAGTCAAGTTAATCTGTTTTTGTGCGACAGGCTCTGTGTTATTGCCAAGGACAAAGCTGATGGCTTCTAGTCAGTAGATCCATTCAGCAGACAGATAGGTCATTAAGATTTGGCATGACCTAGTCAGCAGGTATCGATCATGTTGCCTCTCTTTACATTCTTCCTCATGTGTTCTGCTGTATTTTTCTCGTTTCTGTGCGTCTACTTTTACTCTTTCTTCGTCCGTCCAACATCTCCCTTCAGTCTTTATCTCCCTCTCCACGCCTCTCCTTCTCTTCTCTCTTTCTTTAACCTCTGTCCTCAAATCTCCCTTTAAAACCCTGTGGCTTCTTGTGGTTCGCACCCTCCTCCAACCACATTCATATGGCCGCCTGACCTCTGTTATAGCCCGGCCCCCTGTTACAGTGTAATAAAAAGGGCTGCAATAAATAACACGCACATGACACTCATTGTCTGACGCTCTAATGTAAAGAATGTCCAAGTAATTTGGAATGGCCAGATTAGCATTAATCCTGCTGTCACGCACATTCAAATGCACATGCACTACTATGTGTGTGTGTGTGTGTGTGTGTGTGTGTGTACATTGACAGGTCAGTAATACATTCCCATGTCAATGTGCAAAGATGGAGAGGAGAGGTTCCATTAAGTCTCTGCTGGTGGGCCATAAATCAAAGTGATTTTAAGTGTGTGTGTGTGTGTAGATGCTGTTATTTGGTCTGTGCACAGTTGTACCGGTTTTAGTGCTGAAATGATTAATTGACAGCGTTTTAACAATCATTTCACTGCTTTGAGGAATTAATCAAATAAAAAAATTCAGGTATTTGTAGGTTTGAGTTCCTCAAAATGAGGATTTATAGTTTTTCCCTCTCTCTCATACCATTAGAAACTGTTTCAAATGTTTGGGTTTTACTCATTTTGTGGCATTTCATTGACAAAACAATAAATCAACTGACCAAGGATAATAAATCTGGGCTTAGGTGCAGCCCAAGTGTGTTTTGTCCCCCAGTTTGTTGCAGGTATGTTGTTCTTCATCACTCTCTGTCTCTTCCTCAGGTTCATCAGTACTACAGCTCCCTGCCCGAGGACAAGGTGCCCTATGTGAACAGCCCAGGAGAGAAATACCGCATCAAACAGCTGCTCCACCAGCTCCCGCCCCACGACAATGAGGTGAGAGTCCAAGCTGACCCCCTCCCCCACCTCCATCCATCTATCTATCCATCTATCTATACCTCCCTCCCCTCCTTCAGGGCAACACTGAGATAAGAGGAGAGAGGGGAGGAGACAGACAGTGGAAAAATGGAGTCTGTCTTCTAAATGGGTGAGAGTGAGATAGTGAGGTGTTAATGTGTATAGCTGCCTATTTAGGTCTTTTATATCAATTAATCACAACCACAATTCATCTGGAGTTATTATATGTATTTGATTCCAGCTTCCAGCTCTCTCTCACCCCTTGTTTACTGTCTGCTTCTATAATTCCAGCTCTCTAATAGACTAAATGCCAAAAGTAATCTCATAAAAACTTTTTTCAGCTGTTTTTCATGAATGTAGCTACGTAGCTAGCTAACCATGACGGAAGATGATGTCCCCAATCTTAATTTTGCCTACCAAACTTTGATGTGATTCAGAGTTCTGTAACCACACTATGTCTAGGATGCATTTTACTTAATTGGTTGGTTTTATACTGCAGGAAATCTGATGTATTGTTTTTTTTTCTTTTACGTCTCATTCCTGCCGCACAGATACAGCTTATCTCACTCTCTGCTAATGGGAAATGATGGAAATAATGAACTGTTGATAGAAAAATGTCTTCCAGCACATTCATCCTCCTCGGCTAAAATAATGCCTTTCCATAGGTGACAGAGAGCACAAAGGGAATTTTCAGACAGTACTAGATAAGATAAACACCATCTTTCTTTATGGCAACAATATTAAAGTTGGACTAGTTTGATGAAGATATATTCATGTCAAAAAAACCTTCAAGAAAAACTTTATTCTTCATCTTTAACTCTAAATATGTTGGTGTGTGTGTGTGTGTGTGTGTGTGTGTGTAGGTACGCTACTGTAACAGTCTGGATGACGAGGAGAAGCGAGAACTGAAGCTCTTCAGCAACCAGCGGAAACGGGAGAACCTGGGCCGCGGCAACGTCCGGCCGTTCCCCGTGACGATGACCGGGGCGATCTGCGAGCAGGTAGCTGACACAGATGCCAGAAAAAAAATCTCACTATAGTATCATTTCCTTTCGGCGGTCGAGAGAGATACGATGAGATAAAAGATGATCTGAGAGTGTCCTGTCATTTCATTTCTAAATGTCATTTCTGCATCGTGTCCCGTGACAAGAGTAGATAAAGTGTGACAAGATCAAAGGGGCATCATGTGGCCGCTGGAATGAACGCGATGAATCGTGTGACAGACACACTGAACAGCCTGCTGGCATTTCAAGACTTTGATATGATGTATGAGAAGTGCTTTATGTTGACATAGAAAGGGCAGAGGCAGAACAGTCGTCTGCTTTTATATCGATGTTGTGACCTTGTCAATCTCACCCCAAAGTGTTATTCTTTAGAGGATGTTGCGGTGATATACTGTACGTGTGTGTAATGCTGTGTTTTATCTTTCCCTGTGCCGCACTTGCTGTCAGACTCAATCACAGAATCAGTTTGCCTCACAGAATACCTCCGAGTACTAAGTTCGAGTTAAAACTGCTCTCCTGAAAATATTTCCTGGTAGAGCCCTGTGTCCCATCAAATATTTAATGTGTTGTCTACATTTATCCTTGTTATGACCCTATGGGACCACAGAGTGCAACGGAGAGTGTCCTTTAAGCAACAAACTAGCTCACTTCAGCATCCGCTTGCCATTTGTGACTGTGTGTACAAGCAGGCTCAAGCCAAATGGAGATACTCTCTGTTGTGTTGGTGCCCCGGGTGTGTTTTCATTCACTCAGCAAACGCACACACGAGCACACATACAGATTGTTGGGAGAGTGTGTATCGATTGAATTCCCCACCCCCCCCTTGCAGCAGTAGGCTTTGTGCCAGTTCGATAACCTGATTGTAACTCTCCTCCCGTCTCCATCTTCCCACCCCTCTAAATCTACTTTGCCGACCTGACCTTTCCCCCGTGTCCTTGGCACTCCCTCACGTTTATCTTTCCCGGCTCCGCCACCTTTACACCTCCACGCCGATCCCATTCTCCTTTATATCCTCCCATCCATCATTCAATTTTTATTTCTCCCCGCCAACGTCCTCCAGCAGCCGCTCAACTTTCTCTCTGTCTGAGCTCGTCCTCCACAGACATGTAAACACACCCGCGTGCTTCTCAGTTCATTCCAGTTTTCATGCAGAACTGTGTTGAAGACAGATGCACCGATCCAATACACTGGATCAGTATTAGCACTGATACTGACCTTGTTAAAGACCCTATGAAATGGACACATGAACATCTTGGAAAACTCCACCTTCTGTGGTCGTCTCTTGTTGAGCTGAAACTATTAATCAATCCATCAATTTGTTATTTGAACAGTTCCCAGCTTCTCACTTGTAAGGATCCGTCTTTAGTGATATGAAAGAGAATATTTTTGTTCATGACTTTCAAAAATCGTGAAAGCTATTTCTCACCATGTCTGAAATTAATGGTCATATTAATTGAAAATGTATAAAAAAGATAAATACATTGCAGCTATTGTCCTCTACAGCATTATTAGGTGTGACTAAAATATCAGACCAGTTACGTCATCACAATTTTCAGTCTTACCATTCTGCCCTTCCTATTAAATCACATAACTGTCTTATGTTCTAACCAAGCAACCAGTGAACAGGAATTATTCAAATTAGGGACGTAATGACACCATACCAAGATCTCTCTCCTCTGACTTCATACTGCTCATCTTGTGACATTCAGAAATATTCATTTTTATAGCCTTTTGTTTTGAAATGAAAGTTTTTCTGGACCGGTGTTAAATGACCATAGATTACTGGATTTCTTACCCACTGTCATGATAAAACGGTAATAACACAGAGTGATAACATTTTATAGAAATTCAATAAGCCTTTTAAAGACTGTAGGTGTTTTGCATTTTGCTTTTATTTGACATTGACAGTGTAAGAGGCAGGCAGTGCAGATAGGAAAACAGAGGGGGGTATACTGTGGATGAAACCTCCACCACCTGGCTCCTGAACTATAAAAAAAAATCAGCTGCTACCCTTAGTTTAAATATGGGACTTGGTATCAGGACAGAAGAAGTGGGAGCAGAAAAGTGACAAGTACTGATTAAAGCTACATGCACCAATTTTCTCAAAAACTCTCCTTTTCTTTTTTTAGTGCGGAGGCCAGATAAATGGTGGCGACATTGCCGTATTTGCATCCCGGGCAGGTCACGGCGTGTGTTGGCATCCAGCCTGCTTTGTGTGCTGCATATGCAATGAGCTGCTAGTGGACCTCATCTATTTCCACCAGGACGGGAAGATCTACTGCGGGCGGCACCACGCAGAGAGGCTGAAGCCACGCTGCACCGCCTGCGATGAGGTAGACACCCGTCACTTGCACACACATGCCTGCTCATGCCTGGATGATCATGTGTCATCAGGCTTACGTATAGAGTATTAAGTATATTAAGGTATTAAGTGTTTACACGCACAAGTTTTGCACATATGCATGCTTACATCACACCACACTGCTGTCAATTGACACTCGCAGGCTTCCCAACACACACTATCACAGTTCAACACATGCAAGGGGTTTTTCCAGTCTAATGGGGGCAGCTCTCAGTATCCTGATCTCCCAACCATTAGCACTGACTTGCTCTCTCTGTAAATGGGCACAAGGACACTGTTAGTACTTAAAAAGCACCCTGGTGTTTTAACAGCGGCGTAATTAAAACTAAATGCACCATCTAGATTTCACCAAGTCCCCACACACATTAGCCTCGGTGACGAAGAGGATGATCTAAGCACTAAGCTGCAGAGGAGAAAGTGGTGCGTGCGGAGGGTGGGAAGGGCGCGCCAAGCCTTTGTGCTGTCATTCAGCACACAGTAATAACCCAACTGAAGCTTTACCTCTGAGGACCTGCGATAAACGATACTCTTTCTTATCTCTCCTTTCTTAGATCATCCTTGCCGATGAGTGCACTGAGGCGGAGGGACGTCACTGGCACATGAAGCACTTCTGCTGTTTCGAGTGCGAGACAGTGCTGGGGGGTCAGCGCTACATCATGAAGGAGGGGCGGCCCTACTGCTGCTCCTGCTTCGAGTCCCTCTACGCAGAGTATTGCGACTCCTGCGGTGAACATATTGGTATGCAGCAGCGCCACCGGGCATCTATCATTGTTAATACGAACTGCATTAATCACCAACAGGTCATGCAAACAAAGCTGTATAATGTAGAATCCTGAGTACATGGATACAAGGAGAAAAGTTTAGGTTTTTCAAGCAGGGTGAAAGGGTGACCTAATTTTTTCATACCGAGTAACGCAGAGGAGAAAGGAGTTTCAGTTTGTCACTGAATGATGTCATCTATGGTCACGCATTTGAGGAAAGGGCACATAGCAGAGGACCACAGAGGCCTCGGCTTACAGAGCACAGAAATAAGTATAGGATATATCATGCAGTGTTAAACTAGCTTGGGGTAAGGCAAGACTGTGTCAAGTGACTTTTTAACCTTAGGTTCTGTTTTTATCACAAATGCATGCACCACGAACCAGTTAAATACAAATTCAAACATCTCACAACCTGTAGTGTTGGAGGGAAACCAGCTGAGGGGAAAAAACTGGGGTATTTTTCAGTGGGAAACTTTGATATTTATGCCTCTTGGCCCCATGCCACCTCCTGTTAAAAATTCTGTGTGTGTGTGTATCCCCCTGACAGGATGCCCAGGTGTGACTTTGGCGCATACCTCTCAACAAATTTGCTCTGTAATTATTTGCCAGACAGGATACAGAAAAATACTTGGCTAAAAAACACAACTGATTATAAATTGAAACCATCAGAAAACATGCTTGAACCAGATGGCAGCCATTAGCAAATAGCTGGTTTTCTTTCCCCCAGCAACAACTGCAAGCATACTCAAAATGCAATGTGTCTATACAAAGCTGGGCAAGCTCCATAATGAGTTTTCCCCCAAGCGCAGATAAGTTACAACCGCCAGCTCTATTTCCTCACTCAACAAAGTTGAAATATGTTTCTATTTTCACTTAAAAGAATTTTAATTTCAAGCTCTTTGATAAAGATATCATGCTTTTGTATTTCAAGAGTCTGTCGTTTTACATAAACCCTGTGGATTTATGTGTTGTTGATCTTTCCTGCAGGCATTGACCAAGGCCAGATGACGTATGATGGGCAGCACTGGCACGCCACAGAAGGCTGCTTTTGCTGTGCCCGCTGTAAACGCTCTCTGCTGGGTCGGCCTTTCCTGCCCAAGCAGGGCCAGATCTTCTGCTCACGCTCCTGCAGTCTCGGGGAGGAGCCTAATGGTTCAGACTCCTCTGATTCGGCCTTCCAGAGCGCTCGCTCCACCAGAGAGTCCAGACGCAGCTCCAAGACAGGGAAGAGTGGAGGAGGAGGAGGAGGAGGAGGGGGTGGAGCGCAGAATGAGAGATTTTCAGGGGAGGTGGACCCACTGTCTTTACAAATGGATCTTCTGAGTCTCTCCAGCCAAACGCCCAGTTTGACTCGCGAGCCACCTGCCTGGCAGAACCAAGATCAAGCAGGGGACGGCTATGATTATGAACCCCAATCAGACCCATCTGCCAACCCCACCCCTCTCCAGCTCCTCAGTCAGTGCAATGTCAGGACTGCCTATAACCCCTCCTGCTCTGGACAGAACAGTCAACAGCAGGACCACAGGATCAAGGAGAATGGAGCTTTAAAGAGACCACCGATCTCGGCCATGAAGGGCCACTCGTTCAATGAGACGTGGTTCCAGCAGCCACCTCCAGAGGAGTACTATCCTCCCAAATTGAGGACCCAAAAGAGCTTCACAGAGGTGTCCCATTGTTCTCAGCACCACAACGGCTTCTCCTCTGACAAACGCTCAATCAGTTTGCACGGCTTTCAGAGGGACAGGGACAGAGATGCAGGGCCTCCAGCGGCAACCCAGGTGGCGAGAAGCAGGAACCCCATTAATGCACTTAACTTCACTGAGCAACTGACCCCGTTAGAGCAGACCCCAAGAGGATCCATGGAGTCCCTGGCCCTGTCCAATGCTACAGGTAGGAACGGTAGTTATTAGATCTCTGCTTGGCCATGTTGTTGGTTTGGCAGCATGTTAGCACGACAAAGAGAAGTTGTCTGTTCTTACTACGACAATGTTGTAGGTAGTACAACAATCACAACTTGTGCTTACTCAGGTTATGTAAATGTACCTTCTTGAATTGAATGGGTTAACAATAAATAGAAGGCAAAGTTAACACTGAATTTCAACCCTTTTCAACCCTACAGGCAACTCAGCAGATGGAGGAGGAAAACGCCAGGAGCACCTGTCTCGTTTCTCCATGCCAGACCTGAGCAAAGACTCTGGAATGAACGTGTCAGAGAAAAGTAACATGGGCACCCTCAACTCCTCAGTGCAGTTTCGTAGCTCTGAGTCCATTCACAGCCTCACAGCCAATCAGCCCTACATGGAAATGGAGCCCCCCAGGTCCTCCCAGTACCAGGTGCAGTACTGTGACCCCTCTGGCATGGGTGGCAGTATGGGTATGACACATCTACCACCTGGCTTCACCTTCCAGGAGGAGGATAGGGTGAGTTTGGTGAGCAGTGCCAACGCTGCCCGCCTGCCACCTATCAGTGAGCGCAGGATGGGTGGTGGCGGTGGAGGTGGGAGGGGAGTAGGTATCCGGCTAGATGCGCCGGAGGAGACTCCTCAGAGGCGCCGGCACCATCACCACCGCTCCCGTAGATCCCGCCGGTCTCGTTCGGAAAACGCTCTTAACTTGGTAGCAGAGCGGAGGGTGAGACCTCAAGAAAGACCACAACTGCGTGTCCGTGAGGATTACGACCGTTTCCCGCCACCAAGGAGTGCCAGGGACCAGTTTGGCGTAGGAGGAGGGGGAAGATACCAGCCACAACTCTTCAGGCAGTGCCCCAGAACCACCTCAGACCTGACTCTTCAGAACCCCGGGGCTAGCCGACGCACTGGCTTGAACCAGTACTCCTGGGATGATTACGATGACGATGATTGGTGCTCCACCTGCTCATCATCCTCCGAATCAGAGGATGAAGGCTACTTCCTGGGTGAGCCGATCCCCAGACCCATCCAGCTGCGCTACCTCAGCAACCAGGAGCTTGTCCATAAGTACAACAACACAGGGATGGGAGGACCCAACCGCAGCGGGCAGTTACACACCCGCAAACGCCGAAAAAGCAAGAACTGCATTATCTCCTAACATCACGACGCTTGGCACAGTGAATGACTCTTAACTAACATCTCCATCTGGAACAACAACAACAACAACAACAAAAAATAAATAAATAAAACTCACAGTCCATTTATTCAGTATTGTTGAGTGTTGAATATCATGTAATTGAAAGTCAGTGATGAATTACAGTCGGTAAACGGTGAAAAAGCAACAGTGTTTGCATGTTTGTTCATTTTAATGTTTCGGAATATCTCCTGAGTATTAAGGCTAACAGTTACATGCGCAGTCCTATCAAGTCACAGCGTTTATCAAAAGCTGATGTGCAATTTATTAATCATAACTTCATTTCCATGCAGCAAACAAGTGTGCAAGGTAGTCTGTTTGGTACAGTTTAGCTTTTTCATGCAATGTGATTTAGATATAGGATATACTGTACTATTGTATTCAGTTCTTAGTTTGTACATAGATAAATGAATTAATAATTTCACTTAAGTTAAGGAAGTCTGTGTAAATATGGTTGTAAATGAGGCCTCACATATTTTTATATTTTGTATGGATAGAATCATTTATGTATTAAATATCTATAATGTAGAGATAGAAATTGACAAAAACAACATATGCATGTTTTATTTGGCTGACCTGGTCCTGCATTTGGAATAAAGGAGTATTTCAGTGAGTATTTTGATTGACAGCTGGTGTTTCTCCCCAGAGAGAGACAGCACACGTGTGTGGTGTGCGTAAGTGTGCGTAACAGTCACCTTCTCCATCTGTTTATTGCATAAATGAATGACAATGTGGTGTAGAGGCTGATTAGAGAGTTACCCTCCACTGGATTGTACTTGTAGAGCCTAATGGATGCCGTCACATTCAAACACACAGAGCTCCTTTGTCCTGGAAACAGATGCCACTGAAGTTCTGGTTTATTGCATCAGCCTATACAAGTTGGAAACTGCTGACAAACGTCTGGGGATTTAGTTATTGAAATCTGGTGATGCTTTGTATGCTAAGTATTTTTTAGCCATGTTAGCAATGTGGCAGTGATGTTCTGTGGGTCCACCGCTTTGGTCCAGTCTGAAAGACCACTGGATGGACTGCTATAAAATTTTGTACAGACATTATTGGTTCCAAGAGGATCGACCTTAATTACTTTGTTGATTCCTCTTTCCTGTAGCATCAATAGTAAATCAACTTTTCTCTTATCCAGTGAAATATCTCTGCTAGATTGGCATAAAATTGGCACAATGATTATTGTTTTGAGTGAAATATCTCAACAACTTAAGGACAGATTGCTGTGAAATTTGACACATATAATCATGTTGTCTTCAAGATGAATTGCAATAACTTTGGTAATCTCCCTTTTTTATTTTAGCATTGTCATGTCAAATTATTAATTTGTCCAATACTTTACGACCAAATGAGAGTCCCATCAGCCTCTGTTGTACTGTTAGAGCTGACCGGCAAGTGTGGTAACAGGCTAAAATCAAATGTTGAATATAGTAGACATTACACCTGCTAATCATCAGTATGCTAGCACTGTAATTGTGAGTATGTTAATAAGTCAACGTTAACATTTAGCTTAAAGCACCGCTGTTCCCTATGACGACCTCAATAAGCCGCTGGCTTGGCTGTAGCGTCTTCGTCTTGTCTACTTGTAAGAAAATAAACCCTAAAACCAGAATCCTAACCTCTCCTGTTTAAATATTGGCATGTGCAGACAGTATAACAGGTTGTATCTGTGTAAGTGTTAAGCAGTGTCGTACTGTAAATTGGATTGCCTCTGACGTCCATGTGGTCTGGGGATTACTGCCGCTAGCCCCCATAATCCACATGCACATACACACTCACATACATACACACACATATGTTTGGAACAAGGTGTGTGAATGCCAATCTCTTGATTAGAGGCACTGGAGCACTAATGCTGTTGACATGATTGGCACATTAGTGCGTTTACTTCACCTAACCTCAGACTCCAAGGCGTGTGCTCCAGTTTTCATGTTTACCCTGGGACACTCTGGTAATTCTCAGACACGGAGGAAAAGAGAGTCCTCATCTAGTCAGGCATGATACAACAAAACCAGCTGCACAAACATGCGAGATACATTATGTCAGACTACTGATGGCCTGTCCGCAAATGTGGTCTTTTCCCTACTTTTAGCAAGTCTTTAAATTACAGCTGCAGACTGTTACTCACATCAGCTGCAGCTTGGATGAGTGTCACTGCAATCATTGTCTCCAAGTATAATGAGACATGCAATAAAACACACACACCCGTCTGTCTTCAGTAATGTGGATATTATTGTCCTTGACACATGAGCTTCCCCGACATCATCATTAACTTAGCCCATATTAGTTAGTTTTTTTTATTAGTCCCTTGCCAGGTCTTTACCTAAGTGTGGGGTGTCTCCATGTGCTTAATTAAAAGCAAATGGAGGCGGTATAGTAAGGGGTGCCACAGATTGCAGCCATATGCTTCCCGGGCTGTGCCATATTTAAGGTAACGGATGGTGGGGAGATAATCCTCGAGTTGCGTGGATGCTTCCAGTTGTGACAGTCATGTTGTCAGCCAAGCTGTGACTGCCAGTAAATTAGATCCACGAGTGGTTAGGTAGCTTGGCTGCACAAAGAGTTCACAGTTTGGTGACACGGTCGAAATTATTGTCAAGAAGAGGAGGTTTTATTGTTGGCTGATCACCATACAACAATACAAAGCTGCTTTTTTGTCCAAACCCAAAAGTCCCAAATAAGTGACGTGTTTCTTTCCAGCATGATATAATCCATGATTAAACAAGTGTGATGCCTAGTCATTGTAACACACACACACAGTGTTGATACAACATGTTTGGGGTCATCATTGTCCAGAGCATGTGGCCTTTGGCAGGAAAGCATTCATATTTACCAGCACATCCTGTTTTAGGGCTGCATTTATTTTATATTCATAAAATACAATAATTAAAAAAGCTCAGGGCATTTAACGTCCTGGTTGGTATAAAACTTGTAAAAAAAAAGTATGTTTTTATAAAACATAATGAGGCTTTCTGAAATGTAAATGTATGCATTATAATCACCAGAACCTAAATTATTGACTGAGATTTCTAATGGAGCAGAAGTGCTGCCAAATCAGCGAATTAATGCAGCATTGTGAACAGAATGGAATGCATGGAAACACGGCTCAGTGTTAGTTAGTGCAGGTTGACTTTAAGTTCTTGGATATTCGTTTCCAGCTGGATAAGCAGCTGTCTGTGTAGACGGATGGCAAAGCATTGTTGGGGTCAATTCAGGCTCAAGGAAAGGTGTGAAATCACTGCAGTCGCATAACTAATATCATTAAGTTTTCATGTGACCACACTGTGCTGCAGGTTGTTACATTACATTAATCAGTTGAGGAATCTTAGCTAATTTTGTTTATGTCTGTGTTTTAATTCCTGCTTTATTAAGGCCTGACAGAGAAGGCGGTGTGTGGAGAATAGACGGCCATCCTTTCATTAACTCCGACGTATTTGCACTGGGTAAACAGCAAGCAAATCAGGTGACAAAGTGAAAACAGGCAGATGTCCTTTAGGGTTTGAACAAACCCTGTTTAGTGGTGCTACGTTGGCCTGAAATGCACAAATAAAACTGGAGAATAGTTATTTCTGAAATAATTGGATGCATTTCACTACAGCCATTGACAAAAATCATTATGTGTTTCCTATTTTATTTTTATTTTACTGTGTTTTACTGTTTTGCGGCATTGTTTGGCTCATATCACAGGCACTGTGTGTAAAGGGTTATTAGTTAAAAGATCATTTAACTAACAATGTTAGTAGAAAATATTTATTCATTCTTAAACTTACTAAGTTAGCACCTCGTGTGTGTTGCCTGTGTATTGAATCCACTTCATTTGGAAAATGTACCACTTTGATTAACGGCCACACATATGTTAGGTGCATGTACGTATGTGTGTGTTAAGGCCCACATGCACAGCTGTCATGAGTTGAAGCCGTTTGAGTTGTTTTGGGAGACTCTAAAAGCCATAATTACCGGTCCTTAAGAGCAGAACGGCTGCAAATTACAGCTGTGCTTTGAGCAAACTAAAATAGCCTGATTCAATTATTTACAAATGAAGAATGCCAATGTGTGTTATCGCGCGTACACAAGCAGCTCGCTCTCATAGGCACGCAAGGACACACAAACTCTCTCAACACACACACACACACACACACTGGGCTGGTGAATTGGAGATGCGTGACAGGACTGACTGAGGCCTGACCAGCAGGCTTCCCTCCTTCAGCCTCCTCATGTGTGTTCAATTACCACAGCAAGACTGCACCAGAACAATGTCAACAGATGCTCGAATACAGCTATCACAGTGTGTGATAATCTGACATTTAGTTACGTAAGACAGGGCGGGACAAAAATGCTCTTTCAAGGTTGCGTGTACAATTTCGTATAATTCATTTAGCGTCTTCTTCTCTTCTGTAGAATGTGAAATCCCCATTCTCAGAGACTACATCCAGATATGTCCGGGATATTCGCTCTGTATTGTCCATAATCCACATATAAGGTCATGTGGGCAGAAGGGAATTTCCTCTCCCTGATTGCCCACACACTCAATGAAACCCCTCTGTTAAGTAATTTAGTCCCACTGTCCTGTCTCAGAGGCTCACTTCTCTCCTGAGGTGGATGTGTTAATATTGTGTGACAGTAACCCCGCTGTCCATCTGCTACGTCTCCTCTCTTCTCGATCATCTCTGCACTCTTAGCTTCCTTCTTCCTCAATGCAAACCAGCATACCAGACCCAAAACTTAATTATCCCCAACAAGTGCCCTGCTGTTTACATTCAAACAGCTCATAACTGTCTGCAAAAGAAATGATAGTGAATGATAATTAAGTGGTCAAGCACAGTATTAGACTTGTAGACCTTGACTAAACCCACTAATCTCAGAGTGCATTCCCACCCACTTAAGCGTGACCTTTGCCCTCCCGCCGGCCTCAGCTGTGACCGGACACTTTCTGTGCAACTCGGCTTCACTTCTCAAGGTTTATTCAAAACATGACCTCAAGTTTTTGTTAAGTTTTTTAAGCAATTAAATACTGTAAATACTCGTGACACACACTCTGCACCATTAATTAGAGCTTATAATGAGTCTCTATGGGGACCCTCATTAGGCCTGATTATTGTCTTTCAGCCACAGTGAGAGAAAATAATAATTCATTTCTAGTCTTTGCTCTGTCTGACACGTGGCACAGTGGAACATGCTGCCAGGTTTGAGTTAATCCGCATCTCCAACAGCCCGAGGGGCACCTCGCCATAATGGAGCATGGCATGCTGGGTACCTCGATGTTGTGCTGCCAGGGGCCTCCGTCTGGTTCATGGTACCAGCTCGCTCCACCCCTCCTCTTTGTGACTCATTAACAAGCTCAGGTCCCAGGAGGGGTCCCATCTGTGAGCCACCTGTACGACATGACCGCCGAGAGCAACATTTAATGCAGGACACCACTCACATTTGTTTCGAAGTTTCCCTCATTCATATCATGTGACTGACTGTTGTGTCTGCTCTCTTATATCCTGCCTTTCCTTCACTCTCTTCCTCTGCCCCCGCCTCTCTCTGTCTCTGTCTCTCTGTTTTGCAGACAGATAATGGATGGACTGATTAGCCCCCTCCAGCTGTGAACGACGCAGCGGAGGCCTGTGATGTTGAGGGACGCATTTTTCCAAGACTTTCCAAGACCTACAAATTATCATTACACTGAGATTTATATGAAGGCAAACAGGCCTCTCTGTTTGTTCCCACCCTTCCTCAGGCCTCGTCCTCCCACCTCTTTAAGATGAACAGGTAGACCACCATGCCGTATGGATCTGCGCTGCACTCTGGTGGAGGGCGGCTGAACCGTTCATCCCACTGGCAAACTGCAGACCATCCATTGACCAAGCAATCAATTAAAAGAATAATACGATTAATCAATAATGAAAATGTTGCAGCATTTGGGGGTGCCCAGGTTTAGCTTATCTGGGAAGGCCCGTACAACAAGGGTGAGTCCTTACTGCCCGGGCTCATTCTGTCTCTCCTGTTAATCTCTGTTAAGCAAAAAATTCCTTCCATTCCAAAAAAAAGAAAAAGTTGTAGCATTAGTGTGAAGTAATGATGCATGTAAAGAATGAACAAGTGTTAGCAAGCTATTATTATTATTATTATTATTAGCGATGAGCAGAAAATGTGTGCAAGGCTTATTAGGGACTCTCTAGTCACAGAGGCTGCAGTAAAGAAGATGGAACAAGTCAAACACACCTTCAACCAAACGCAGTATTTCTGAACACAGATTGCTGTTTGTATGAATTCCATGCTAGTCTGTACAGTTTCATCTACTTTACCCTCCACTGCTCAGACCTGCAGCCTCACAGATCTCAAGCACAGAGGTTTCAGAGGGAGCAGACACACACCAGCCTTTCCCCGTCACTGCCCGTCTGTTTAAAGTCAAGATCTGCTAAGAGACTGCTGCCAAACCCGGAGGTAGGAACTCTGAGTGGTCATGACATTGTGTATATTTGTATGTAGGATAATTTTTTCAACACACCACCTTTTTTTATTAGTAATTCTGTTTTGATCTGTCAACAAAATAACAACATAATAAAAGTTTACCAATTATAAATGGCATTCATTAAAGTCATTAGAAAACTGTGTGTGATGCAGGCCTGGTCCTGTGTTGCTGACTGCTTTCTTCACTGATTTATCACTCTGGACTTGCAACAGTTCCACACATCATATAATATCTCATTACGATCCCTTTATAAGGCCAATGTAACGCACATCCCACCATTCTGTCCTGAATAAGACACACAGAGGCATCACAGTGCTCATATAGTTGCAGCTGTAATATGTGTTTAATTTTAAATAATCTGATTAAGTGCTGATTATGCAAGAATTTACTGACATTTTACGGAGGGATGACCACAAATATGATGCCAAAGCTACTGACTCGCAAACAAACAAGCAAAGTGAATGGGGAGTCTGGTCCTCATTCTGCTGCAAATTTAAAATGATTGCTGTTCACTCACAGTCTCATAACAGAGAGTTTTGAGGAGAATAATGGGGGGAGCTGACAGCTTTATTTAAGACTGTATTGGCTAATGTTAGCCTCTGTTCAACCAGAGCAGTTCAACTAGCCTCAGGCACAAAATGTAGATTTTCATGATGGGTATCTGTATCCTGTTTTTCTAAGTCCGAAACATACTGAGGTTTTCTGTTCATATAATAAAATAACTGCGTATTTTTACGCCCCTTGAGCCTCCAAGACAGTACTGACCATCACACACGGATTGAAATGTGCCTAAACAACATAGTTCAGCGTGACAACATGTTGATAGTAGTTAAAGAATCAATATGGGCACAAGGTGTCGTACTCTCATGGTCCAGAGAGGATGAATCCTATCAAATTTGGAGCTGAAGCTAATATTTTGTAGTTAAGAGTAAAATACCTTGAGAACTTTTGGATGTATTCGGCCTGTTATGATGTTTGGTAAAGACATCTTTGTCCTCTCATGACGTCCCCTCCTCACAGGAAGCCCAAATGTATTTTCAGAAAACTTTTTGTTGTTCTCTCTGGCAGCAGAAGCAGCCTTACTTACTTTCTGGGATTTCACTTTCTGATCTCGTAATGGACACTTAAGCTGTTGATGCTGCTTGCGATGAAAAATTCTGCCTTTCTCATGTCAATGCACTCCATATCCATAACCAGCTCTTGTTAGGTTTCCTTTCCAGGAAATTTAAAATCATCATGGACTGCAAATCTGCCTTTGGCACTTATTCCAAATAAAAATTAGAGTTGCAAGTTGCCATAGCAACCTGTACAGGAAGAGTTTACTGAAGTGTTTACTTAAGAAGAAGGGTTGCTATGGCAACTTTGTGTTAAGATTAAAACAGTTGGATAGTGTCTGTTTGTGGAAAAAAAAAAAAGGAACTTAGCTACTTGAGGAAAAAGACAAAATTCAGACAGAAACCAGAGCAGCAGAGGAGCCATGTTGGACCCAGAGGAGATCACAATGTCCCTGAGGTAATGACATCAAGAAAGCTGCAGGAGCCATGGAGTGTGCTATTCCTCCCAAGCACTACAGGGTGTGTGGTACAGGCCGCAGCTGGCCATGCCAGTAATAAATACCAGGCGATGCTGGTGGGAAACGGTTTGTGACTGTGCTCAGATGACACTGTAAGGCTGCATTTGTTTTAACTTTGTGTTGGAAACTTATTGGGCGTGACGGATACTCTGGGCACAAGTAAGAAAATAAAGGCATTATGGTACAAAGTATTGCTTAAGACTGAGTGCACGTCTAAACAATTCGGCTCCAATTAGATTAAAGCCAAGTCAGTCATGGGGGTTTAGCTAGAGTTGTTTCAGCCTGTTCAGCTGCTTTTAGAGTGTTTGAGCAATCAGTGTTTTTTGGATTTAATAATGTACAGTACAAGGTAGAATGGGTGGAAATATTGATCAACATGCTATGTGCAGTGGCTTTTGGACCAAGACACTGGTATAATTATCAGAGTCCTCTCAGTTCTGCAGGTGAGCAGTGGTGTCACAGGTGGCTGTAGGGGGCAGTAGATTATAAGGAGCTGATGATGATGAAGATATGTTGATTTTGAGATAGGGCAGCAGCTAATGTTTTCTTTATCGATTAATCTGTGGACAATTTTTCACAATCAATCGAACAGTCGTTTGGTTCATAAAATGTCAGTTTCCAAAGGCCAATGTGACGGCTTCGAACGTCTTGTTTTGTTACACACTTTCACTTTACTTTCACAAAGGAGTAAAGAAACCAGAGAATATTCACATTTAAGAAAAAGAAGCCATAGAATTTAGACTTTTTTCTTGAAAAATGACTCAAAACGATTAAACGATTATCACAGTAGTTGGTGGTTAATTCAATAGTTGACAACTAAGTGATTAATTGACTAATTGTTGCAGCTCTATTTAAAGAATATGAAATTACTTTTTCAAAGAATATATTGTATTGTGGAAATATGGTATTCACCTGAAACAGTGCTTTTAGAACCTCTTGTGTAGAGTAACATCTTGATCCGTTTGCTTTTCTTTTTCCTCTTAGTTCTCAGTCTGGTGAGGAACCAGCAGAAACTAAAGTTCAAGAGGAAATAGGCAGAGAACAAACGCAAACTGACCACATGAGAAGATTCCTATCCAGCTGGAAAGATGTTTTGATACTGATATTGGTCGCTTTGGTGGTGGTTTTTGGTGCTGTGACCGGTGTACTAGTTGGTCAGACAGTCAGTCAGAGCCTGCTCCTGAAGAACGCATTGCAAGAAAAAACTCAGTTGCAGGTGGAGAACAAAAAGCTGAACATGCTTCTAAATTCATCCCTGAAAAACTGCACCCATGTGGAGGACAACAGACAAGTGAGCCTGCTCTTGAACGACACATTACATGAAAAAACCCAGTTGAGATTGGAGAGCAAAGAGTTCAGCATGCTTCTAAATTCAACCCTGGAGGACAACAGACAGCTGAGCCCGCTCTTGAACGACACGTTGCAAGAAAAAACTCAGTTGCAAGTGGAGAACAAAGACCTGAGCCTGTTTCTCAACTCAACCCTGGAAGACAATAGAAAGTTGAGCCTGCTCTTGAACGACACTTTGCAAGAAAAAACTCAGTTGCAAGTGGAGAACAAAGATCTGAGCCTGTTTCTCAACTCAACCCTGGAGGACAACAGACAGCTGAGTCTGCTTTTGAACGACACGCTGCAAGACAAAACTCAGTTGCAAGTGGAGAACAAAGATCTGAGCCTGTTTCTCAACTCAACCCTGGAGGACAACAGACAGCTGAGCCCGCTCTTGAACGACACGTTGCAAGAAAAAACTCAGTTGCAAGTGGAGACCAAAGACCTGAGCCTGTTTCTCAACTCAACCCTGGAGGACAACAGACAGCTGAGCCTGCTCTTGAACGACACGCTGCAAGAAAAAACTCAGTTGCAAGTGGAGAACAAAGATCTGAGCCTGTTTCTCAACTCAACCCTGGAGGACAATAGACAGCTGAGCCTGCTCTTGAACAACACGTTGCAAGAAAAAACTCAGTTGCAAGTGGAGAACAAAGACCTGAGCCTGTTTCTCAACTCAACCCTGGAGGACAATAGACAGTTGAGACTGCTCTTGAACGACACACTGCAAGAAAAAACTCAGTTGCAAGTGGAGAACAAAGACCTGAGCCTGTTCCTCAACTCAACTCTGGAGGACTACAGACAGCATAGATTGCTCTTGAACGACACGCTGCAAGAAAAAACTCAGTTGCAAGTGGAGAACAAAGACCTGAGCCTGTTTCTCAACTCAACCCTGGAGGACAACAGACAGCTGAGCCTGCTCTTGAACGACACGTTGCAAGAAAAAACTCAGTTGCAAGTGGAGAACAAAGATCTGAGTGTGTTTCTCAACTCAACCCTGGAGGACAATAGACAGCTGAGCCTGCTCTTGAACGACACGTTGCAAGAAAAAACTCAGTTGCAAGTGGAGAACAAAGACCTGAGCCTGTTCCTCAACTCAACCCTGGAGGACAATAGACAGCTGAGCCTGCTCTTGAACGACACGTTGCAAGAAAAAACTCAGTTGCAAGTGGAGAACAAAGATCTGAGTGTGTTTCTCAACTCAACCCTGGAGGACAATAGACAGCTGAGCCTGCTCTTGAACGACACGTTGCAAGAAAAAACTCAGTTGCAAGTGGAGAACAAAGACCTGAGCCTGTTTCTCAACTCAACCCTGGAGGACTACAGACAGCATAGATTGCTCTTGAACGACACGCTGCAAGAAAAAACTCAGTTGCAAGTGGAGAACAAAGACCTGAGCCTGTTTCTCAACTCAACCCTGGAGGACAACAGACAGCTGAGCCTGCTCTTGAACGACACGCTGCAAGAAAAAACTCAGTTGCAAGTGGAGAACAAAGACCTGAGCCTGTTTCTCAACTCAACCCTGGAGGACAACAGACAGCTGAGCCTGCTCTTGAACGACACGTTGCAAGAAAAAACTCAGTTGCAAGTGGAGAACAAAGACCTGAGCCTGTTTCTCAACTCAACTCTGGAGGACAACAGACAGCTGAGCCTGCTCTTGAACGACACGTTGCAAGAAAAAACTCAGTTGCAAGTGGAGAACAAAGATCTGAGCCTGTTTCTCAACTCAACCCTGGAGGACAACAGACAGCTGAGCCTGCTCTTGAACGACACGTTGCAAGAAAAAACTCAGTTGCAAGTGGAGAACAAAGACCTGAGCCTGTTTCTCAACTCAACCCTGGAGGACTACAGACAGCATAGATTGCTCTTGAACGACACGTTGCAAGAAAAAACTCAGTTGCAAGTGGAGAATAAAGATCTGAGCCTGTTTCTCAACTCAACCCTAGAGGACAACAGACAGCTGAGCCTGCTCTTGAACGACACGTTGCAAGAAAAGACCCAGTTGCAAGTGGAGAACAAAGAGTTCAGCATGCTTCTAAATTCAACCCTGGAGGACTGTGCCCTTGTGGAGGAGGACAACAGACAGCTGAGACTGCTTCTGAACGAATCGTTGCGCATCATTGACCTGGTGTCTGCAGAGCGCAAACAGTTGCAGTTGATGTTAAACAGTGAGCATCAATACTCCATGCAGCTGGAAAGAGACAATCAACACCAGCGTTCAATCCTGTTCTCCAACAGACTGTCCTTCCTCTGGAGATTGTGCAACCAGACCACACTGCAGTGTTTACGCTGCCTGCCCGGCTGGACCGAGCACGCCTCACGCTGCTTCTTCCTGTCCCGAGAGCAAAAGAAGTGGGAGGATGCTCGCAGGGAGTGTCTCGATCATGGGGGGGACTTAGCTATTGTTCTGGATGCTAAAGACCAGGCGTTCCTGACCAACATGACTTTTCAATATGTACAGCGGCACCCTGAAGAAAACTTCCATTCAGCGTGGATCGGCCTGCAGGATATGGTCAAGGAGAATGTCCACTTATGGATCACAGGGAAGAGAATCACTTATAAAGTCAGATACTGGAAGAGCCTGGAGCCAAACAATGCCATGGCCTCCTGGGACACGGACAGGGCAGGGCAGGACTGTGTAGCCATTGTCCCGCCAAAAGGCATCGGACAGAAGGGCTGGTTGAACTCCTGGGATGACATTGTTTGTGGTGGCAAACGGCACTACCTGTGTGAGACCACAGCTCTCAGTTTGTCCTGACTGACAGATCTGGGAGGAGTTAGCCGCTTTAGGGACAGCATTTGAGTAAATGTACTCACCTCTGCTTCGGCTTTGAGAGACAGACGGACGGCTTTTTATGCGTGGCTTACAGCGGGGTGAACACCTTTAAAACAAGAAGCCATGATCATGACAGGCCTTACCTGCAGCGCCGCACAGCCACCCAGCCACCCAGCCACCCACCCACCCACAATTAATCACAGCCCTCGCTCAGCCCCTGGAGAGGTTCAGTGACATGAACGTGGGAACAGAGAGACGGGCCGGGTGAACATAAACGAGTGCACCAGTGTGTTTGTTCAGCACCGTGTTGCACCAGTTCTTTAAAATTCAGGTGTGTAACTAACTTTTTTTTTTCTCTAATTTAAAATTAGATGCAAGAATGATTTACTTTTATCCATGGACAATTGCCTTTTTCAAATAACCTTTTAATTATTTGAATGAATTTAAGATGACTTAACCAATAAAAAGAGTAAAATTATATCAGCGCTATATTTATAGAAGTTTGGTTCAGTGTTCAGCTTTACGAAAAGCTTTAACAATTATATGTCCTCATACTTTTGTCCCTTTTTTCACAGTGATGTCCACAGAAGCTCGCCACACGGTATTTCCCTTTATTAAAATGATGCCTGATGACAGACTTCTGAATGGTTTCCCACATCTCAAATTATGTCAAGTGAATGAAATATAGTGGTAACAAAATGGCTCATGTGTACTGAATGTTAGAGTGAAATCAGCAAGTATGTAAGTGTAGCTATGAGATGTTTGGCATGGACACAAATTGAAACTGTCCCTGACTGAGGACTAGTGTGACCTGCTAATTCTCCTGACATCTGCTTCTCACCATCTCCTTCTTAGACAAAGTAGATAATCTTCAGACACAATGGACAATTTAATCAGGTGGAATTTTTGCTCATCCTGACATTCGCATGTCTACAGCATGTGTAGGCCTGCTCACTGGGGAAATCAGCACAGTTATTACATGTCCAGAAATCATCCTCTCCATCCAAACCGGTGTAAAACTTATGAAACAGTGACTCATTCAATGTGTAATACATCCAAATATGTGCGCTCTCCTCTGATTTGTAGCGCGGCTGGTGAGCTCAGTGTTGCCAGGCGGAGAAACAGAAGAATAATGGACCTAATTTCACCTTTTCTTTGCTGTGCATGGGTTCACCTCTGGAGGACGGTTTTACTTTCAACTGGAGTCTCAGTGAAAGATATAAAAGGCATAAAAACGCCATCATGCACTGTAAAAATGCTGCTTTTAAAGTATGACCCACAGCACAGCACCGGTGAATAAACCTTGAAGCATTACATTTAACATTCACTCCGAGTTATTCAGTTGTATTTTGAACTCTGCTGACTCATATGTGACTAAAGCACAGTTCCTTTATATGCGCTGATGGCAGATTAAATCAGATTGCTTTGATGATAGAAAGAAAAAAATATAAAGATATAAAATTCAAAGTCACTGCACAGATTCTGACACAATGCTAATGGAAAAGTTAATATTCTGCAGTTACAACCTGCCAAATGCTAAAATATAATCAGCTTCTTTCACCACCTTTATTTCAGAATAAAAGCTCCTGTGAGCCTTTGACATTTGTGGATTTAAATGAATTTGCCCTGGTTGCTATGGGTTACTGTTATTGTTGTGTGTTAATGTTCATGCTGTGAGGGGTTTGTCAGGCTTGTGCATCCCAGCACAGGTTTAACGTCGCCATCTGTTGATGCAAAGGAGCCATTACAGCCGTAAACTAAAGCCACTGACACCCAGACACACACATCAACACCAAACTCTGCTGATTCATATCAAGTGTGCTTCTCAGGAATGCTAATTACAGATCCATTTGATAAGCTTGGACATGCTTTAAATGATTATTATTATTATCATCATCATTATTATTATTATTATTACATACCAACATCTATATATTTTTCATGTTTCTGTCTTTGATCTATGTCATTATTTTTGCATTTTGGCACCAATGAGAACACAAATCGGATACAGGGACGAGCCAGGTCTGCAAAAGTAAACCGTTCACGATGGTTTCTCCAATTAATCCTGCAGCTAATCCTCCTCCAGTGTTAACAAGGCACAGCAGGACATCGGTACAGGATGATCAGCCGAGCCAAGACACTGCCAATCACAGCTCGCATCCCCAAAGTGCTGGACTGTGGACAGAGTGTGCTTAAGAGCTAATGAAGACCCCGTGGCTTCTGGCAGCTGCTGGCTGGTGATAAGGAAGGGGAGACCTTCAAAGGCTCAGAAATATATCATTATAGAGACATAGCCAGCGAGCCACTCAAAGAGCCAACGGGGAAGGAGAAGGACTCGCAGGCCAGGGCTTACTGTGGTTTGCAGAATTCACACTAATGATGGAGTACACAAGAGGAAGGCACAAGGATACAGTGGAACAAAATGTCCCAGGGATGAAACTGTACAGTGTGCATTTCTGTGTGTGTTCTTTGCTGCACGAGTGTAGAAAATGCTGACGCAATGTGGGGCATTAGCATAACACATACCATATAAGCATGCAAGGCTATTCATGGTACACAGCACCTGATGTCCTGAAGACAGCAGAAATGGCAACTACATGTAAAATACTTAATTTGAATCAAATTAGTCCATTTAAGGACAGTAATTCTCAACCAGGGCAACTTGTATGCTTACGCATTTGCCAGGGAATGTGTGGGAAGACCGTAAACTGGTTCAGTTATTTTGAAAGAAATTAAATTCTGGTTTGATTAAATCACAGTTAAACTTTCAATTATGCTGTGCAAAACCTAAAAAGTTAGGCTTAACATCAAGAAAGATTATATTTAAACCTCTCTTTAAATGTTGGTGTTGTTGGAGGTTTTACTCAACATTGATTTTAATCCTGTTGCATGAAAAACTTTACACTCCAGTTAAAACTGTGATCCAAAATGTGTTTTAAGTGTGAAGGTTTAACTTTTAAAACAGCCGCCATTTCAAGATGAACGAGCAAAACAATCAAGCTGCTGGAGGAAAGTTAAGGGACAGACTCAGTCCGTTTAATCCGCTCAGTTGTTTGCAGGATACGTACAGTAGTACAAATGCAGACTTGACCAAAACATTGTCAGTTCAGAAAAACATAATATTGATAAAATTGTCATAGTTCAAACAGGTTGTTAAAGGTAGAGCAGCATAAGACATTGAGTATTGCTGACTTCATGACTCCACGTGTGCTGCTGTTACTGAGAACTGCCTGGCAGTAGTGGTGGTTTAGCATTTAGCATCATCCTATAACAGCCATCTGTAGCCGCTGTGCAGCAAAACTCACAGTCTCACTTTAAGGATGTGGTGTGAGAGCAAAAGAAACCGGTTGAACTTCAGAGTGAGCGAGATGGTGATTAACACCGAGGTCGCAGACATGTCTGCACCTTCCTGTGAGCTCAATCAGCCGGCCCTGAGAGAGACAAAGAAAAAGGGAAGAGCTGTGCTTCACGATGTTGTGGGGCTTTGCGGGACAGTTTCCATTAATTTCACTTCCTTCTTTGGTCAAAGAACAGACAGCAGAGCCCAGAGGGAGCAAAGGGAGCAGTGGATGATTTATTGCAGGAGAGCTGGAGGGAGGAAAGTAGTGACCTCTTAGTGACGAACAGGTGCAGTTTTACCAGATATAGGAAGCACCAGGTACTGCTCCCTTTTTGCAAGTTTAAATAAGAAATGCAAAAATATCCGTAGTACTGGGTGTCATTTATACTTAACTTTAACTAGCTGGAAGTGCACAGGTAAGCAGAAATGATCAAAATAAATAAATATTTTCATCCCAATTGTTCCCATCTGCTCTTTAAAACTGAAACATTTCCAAATTTGAGTGGCAAAGTAAATATAGCTACTTGTTATGTCATGGAAGTAAAATAAAGCAGTCATACTGCACATTAAGCAGAAACATTTTGTTTTTTATGGCTTCACAAAGTATCAATATTTGTTCACACAATCTTTCATTCACACACACACACACACACACACACACACACACAGTCGTCATTACTCCCCCGTTAGTCTGAAACAGGAGTCTGTAGTTTCTGTATCTGCACCGCTTCATAACTTGGTCTCCACTCTCTTTTCCTCCAAGAAGGATTTCCCACAGACGGAGATGGCTTTAAACTCCTCGGAGATCTCCACCAGCGTCTTCCCTTTGGTCTCAGGCAGGAGGAAGAAGGTATAAAGGAAGCCCAGCATGCACATACAGGCGAACAGCAGAAAGCAATACGAGTCCAGGGCGTTCTGGGTCACAGGAAAAAACATTGTAAAGAGCCTCATGACACATTGATTGAGTTTCTCATCACATTAATATTCCTACCTATTAATTCTACCAGAAACGTCAATTACAGGCAACGAAAACTACTGCTTTATATTTAAATGTCAGAATCAGAATCAGAATCAGGATCAGAATTCCTTTAATAATAATATATTGTAACAGATAGCCAATAATCCATATTGTTATTGAAATCCCTATTATCTCCAAGACTTGCAGTTGCCTTTAAGCTGCAGTTGCTTTATTCAATTCAAATTCAATTAAGCCTTATTGGCATTACAGATCAGAAACCTATACCTAACCTCAAACTTGAACAATCAAATCAAATAAGACAATAAGATATGAACATTGATACAACATTAAAATTGATATGTACTAATTGTATATACAGTATATCAAGTGTATGGATCGTATGTGTTATTTTCATGTCTGTAGCACTCACAATAAGGAACGGCAAGGCCAGGCCCAACATTGCGAATATGACCCAGCGCTGGATGCCGAGGAGGACGAACGCTGCCAGTCGATTGGACTGGATGAAGACCTCACTGTTTAGAGTGGATGCAGCTCCAGCTGGGTGAACGACGGAGGCCACACTTAATCATCTTCTCCTACAGACTTAACTAAGCATGCAATGTGCTGAATTTCTTTTCGTGTGTAAAGTGTGAAGCACATACAAGGTCCTCCGGAGAAGAAGATGATGAAGAGGATGATCAAACTAGCGGTGATGTATGGAACCCAATAGCTGGAACCCTGCGTGAAGACAGTTCTGCATTATGTGCATATCAAAACATTTTTTCTGTTTTGCTCAGTTCACTTATTTTCATACTTATAATGGCATTAAAGAGTCAATTCACTGTAATTACAAAAAGCACATTTTCTCTTTTACCCTTAGTGGCTTCAGACCATGCAGATAGTTTTAGTATCATCTGCTGAGGTTTTGAGATTATTTGTTGTACGACATTTCTGGTGGAGGTCAGTGAAAGTTTATTTGTGTGTTCACAGAGACTATTAGACTCTTTTAGTTCCAGTGGAAACAGTTCATAGTGTTAATGTCAAGAGTAACTGGGACGTTGTTCACAGACAGAAATGTTGCTGTTTTTTCGATGCTGTGAAACTAAATTTGTATTTCGGTAGAAGCAGAACTCTGAGAGATGGATGTCTACGACCTGTGGAAATAAAACTAATAAAGCTAAACACAGAGGATAAGAATTTGTGGGATTTTTTTTTTGTAATTTGGGTGAACTGACCCTTTAAAATACATGTTCTAACCCAGGGGTCACCAACACGTCGCCCCCGCAGGCCTGTTCTAAAAATAGCACAACTCACCAGTGAGCTGCGTCTAAAATTTTATTTTTTTCTGTTGCTATTTTTTTTTTAATCACACTTGCATTTATATAGATTTGAAAATGACAATATCTTAAAAATAAAAGAATTAATTTAGATAGTTTTAAGTGAACTCTGACCTCTTCGAGTTCAAAGGTCAAAGTTCAAAGGTCAGTATTGTGCGCATGACCAAACTTTGGCGCTCGTGGAGAGTAAGCTAGCGGGCGCAGCGGAGATGGGGAGCTGAATGCGGTTTCTAACCCAAAAAACATGGCAGAAAAAAGAAAGAAAGCTCATGATTTTCACAGTGAGTGGGAGGAAGAGTTCTTTTTTTTTACTACTGTGAAAGAAAACTGTGTGTGTCTCATTTGCGGGGCGACGACAAAGCGGCACAATGTGGAGAGACACTTCACTACGGGTCACAAAGCTAGCATGCTAACTGCCATGCTAACTGCCATGCTAACTGCCCACCGGGAAGCTAGGGGCAGAAACAGCCCGTGAGCTGAAGGCAGCTTTGGGTGAGCAGCAGTCTGTTTTCACCAGGCCGGAGAAAAAATCCCAAAAAGCAGCCGAAGCCTCGTTTAGAGCTCCACAATTTCAAACAGATACCAGATGTTGTCAGGGGCAACATGGCGGTGTCATGGCAACGTTAAATAAAAATATTGATTTTTAATTGTGTTCAATTCAAAAGTGTGTTCATGAAATGTAAACAGATATCATTTTGTTAAAAATGCCGCAGATTTGTTCATTAGTTTAAAATGTGATAAGATTTATTTAAAAATATAAAAGTTGATTTTTCTTAAACATTACATAATTGCTAACTTTTCCAAACATGGTTCAACACAGTTGATGTGTTTAAAGGCTCTTTGTCAGTGGGCAGTGAAAATGGGACATTTGTTCTATGAAATATTGTTGAAGTGATCATCTGAAAATTTAAACAATTGCTGAGATGAATAGAAATTAAATGTGTAATATTGATTTTATCTGTTTCCCACCTTAAGTCATTGTTGGTAATTATTGTGAGAAATCACTAACGTGATCAGTGTCTTCACATAGATGAGTATCATTAATCATTAATAATAATATATAACTAAAGGCAAACTGAGCTAATTTGTTATTTCAGAGGAGTGTGACAAACTGGTAGCTCTTTGTATGACTCAGTACCATGAAGTAGCGCTCAGTTTCAAAAAAGTTGGTGACCCCTGTTCTAACCCCACACGTGGCTAAATGTCTGTGTCAGTGTTCAGAGTTGGCAGGTTTACCCCCACGTTGAGCGTGACAGTGACCAACACCCAGATGGAAGACATGATGCCATAACCCCCCCAAAACAATGACCTCCTCCCTGTGCGCTCAATCAGCAGCAGCCCCTGAGGGAGAGAGAGAGAGGAGAGAATATGATTAAGTTTCTTATTGGTTTATAAAAGGTTGGTGACAAGTTATCATGTCAAATTAGACATTTCACTGGTGACACCGACAAGGAACAAATCATCTTGACCATTTGCTCTGCTGCTCCATTCTAACAGTTTACATCAGAGCTTTTATGGGCATTTAGACCATTAAATACTTCATGACAATTCCATTAATTAGAATTGCATACCACTAAACATGATGAGATCATTTCTCGTACAGTATAACCTTTGAATGTGCCGAGCTGAATGTTCTGCTTCTGTTTTCTCCATCCGCGCTTTGCTCTTAAACCCAACAATAATGTTCAGCGCCTGCTGTACATACTCTACATCCTGTGTGTCAGCCATTGAAATGCAGCTGAGTCACCCAGCTCGAATGGGCTGGAGGATTAATGCGAATGTTGAATATGCACAGGGCTCATGTTTGGCTCCCCGTAGGGAAAACGCACCCTCAGAGCCTGCAGGTGGATGCTGCTGAATGAGCTTGTGGGCTAATGATGTAGACTTCTTACCACACCTTGTTGTGTTTCTGGTGGGAAGACTTAAAGATGACCTTAAAACCATCACTAACAGATTAATGTCTGAGCTGAACAGCCAAGATGTTACCTAGTCACTCACACAGGTGACGGAGGTGATGATTTCAGATACTCCAAGACCCAAGGTGAGATAGCGGATCTTGTCTCTCGGTATACCTGCCTTCAGGAAGATGTCAAAAGAGAAGGTACTGATCTGGGAAGGAGACAAGCATTGGCTCGATGTCATTGTTGCTGAAATCAGCATGGAATAAGGGCATTTTTCGGGCCCCAAACTTAAGTTCTGTCCTCACTGCAGACGCGCCCGACAGCTGGTTGCAGAAGTAGATGACAGACATGGTGATAAGCTGCCAGCGGTTGGTCCCGTCCCTCAGGAGCTGCAGAGGGCTTTTAGGTGGGGCCGCCTCGATGGCCGCCTGCTCGACCAGCATCTCATCCATCTCTTGTTTGTAGTCTCCCTCACCCCACAGTCTCTGGAGAGCTGAAGAGAAACACAGAGACCAAAACACATCAAAATAAATACAATGTGGTTTTTCAATGAGTGATTGTTATGCAGAGTGATAAAAATAGGATGTCTTTATGGTGTTGTAGTGTTAAGAGGGGAACAAAGGGTTAAACGGTGTCACATGGATGCCATAATAAACCCATCCCAACATTTTAAACCTATTATCAATTCTATTGCCCCTTAAATGCCTTTACTTTAAACATAACCAAAGCTTAAGTGCTTAAAGTTGTTTTTGATCAGCTCATCTTGTGGGGAAACATGCCTACCTTTTTTGCACCCCTCATCATCACCTCTCTCTATGAATAAGTATCTGGGGGACTCAGGAAGAAAAGGCAACGCTATGACCTGAATGACTGCGAAAAATGTGGGGACACAGAGGACGATGTTCCACAGCTCCTCACGACCAAGGATCTCACTGGAAAAGACCAAATAGTATATTACAGTTTAGTTCAAATGTTTTTTTTCCCATTTTATTTACACTTCCTAATATTAAGGGTTTTTTTGCTTTAAGATTCTCCTCTAACTCGCCTGCCTCCTATCAGCTAAATCCCCTTTTCTTAAAAACAAAGAGGACTAATAATAATAATAATAATAATAATAGTAATAATACAGAGGTTACTTTCTTTTCTTTTCAAAGTTTTATATATAGTTTGTATTCTACCATGTCTGAAACAGACGTTGACATGACAGTGTTTCTTCACTGATATCTTTTTTTATTCAGAGCTCTCCTGTCCTCTGAATCAATTAAACCGGCTGTTGTGTCCATACCTCAGTCCAAAAAACTGTCCAGATAGTTTGCCAAGCGACGCGAAGGTCGCTGAGGTCAGAGTCACTACGCCTCTTAACGTTCTGGGTGAAATCTCTCCGAGGTACATCACATGGATGCTGGTACCCACACCTGAGGGTCATGACAGGATGTTAGTCAGTCAGGTGTAAACATGTCTGTGCACCAGGGAGGGTATTTTGTTAAATTGTGTTGAGTCACATCATGTTTTTAATGTATCATAGTTGGCTGTGCATGATACACATCCCTCAGTGTATGATGCTCGTCACTCAGCTTACCTGCTGAGCAGCCATACAGGATCCTCGCCACTATAATCATTTCATACGATTTGGCACCTTTACTTGTCAGCATGATCCCTCCTGCAGCAATGGCAACGAGGCTGCTGCTGATCATCGCCCTTTTTCTGACGAGGGAACAAAAAAAGTCACTGCAAGTATTCTCAGGATATGACGCTTAATGTTGCATCAGGTCTCTTTTATTCACCTTCCCAGCATGCCTGAGATGAATCTGACACCGACGGCGCCAAAGAGTCCCCCGACAGCGTACATGGAGACAATAAGGGACCAGATCATGGTGATGGTCTGCGGAGGCGGAGGCTCTTCATATCTGTGGTACCAGCTGCTGTTGATGAAGCGCTGTATGTACTGCAGACGAAGTTTAAAGGAAAGTTAAAAGGCGGATCAGCGAGCAGCAGGGTGAAGAGGGGTGCTTCTCACCGGTGAGGGAGAGCTCAGTCCCGTGATGTGGTAGCCGTGCTGAAAGGTTCCGCCAATTCCCAAAACAATGATGAGGATCAGAGCGCTGCCGTGGGTCTGTGGAGCGGAGAGCAGATAAGGGACTGTGATCAGATGGAGATATTTGATGTCCAGCATCTCATCAAACAGCTGAATGTTTTTGGGGTTTTTTTGTGATTTTAAGTCATTCTCACCTCCTTGATCTTATGACTGTATTGTTTTTGTCATCGCATTTGTAGAGTTTTGGGGAAATGAGAAATTAATTTTTATTTTTGTTTCATTTTTAATTTTTGTTTTCAGTTCAGTTTAGTTTCAGTTAGTTTCCAGAGTGGGTTTGCTTGTCTACTTTAGTTTATATTGTTTAAAATGTTTAGTTTATATTGGTTTCAGTATTAATTTTAGTTTTTTTTATTATAATATTGTGAATATTATATAAATTTATTATTTATTATAAAATGGTATTTTGGCAAACACAACACTCTGAAGGCGCCTCCCCAGGCTGGATGTGTCGACAAATTTGACCAAAAAGACTAAAACTAAACATATTTCCTGTGTATTTTTATTCTCTTTCAGTTAGTTTTTGCTTTTTTCAGCTCAGGAAGATGTTTTTAATAATAATAATACATTTTATTTATAGGCGCCTTTCAAGGCACTCAAGGACACCGTACAACACACAGTTTTTAATGTTTAGTTTTAGGTCACAATACAAAAACCCCACAGATTCTCTCTAGCACACTGATAAAAGAGCTGCTTCAGGATATTAGAAGGCTAACGTCACACCTCGGTCCTGTACTTTAATGATGGGGAAGTTCATGAATGATCATGAAATTGATTAAATCAAATAAATTAAATGTTTGTACTTTCATCAGCAGATCCCCCTCTTCTGAAACCTCGTCTACAAGAGTAACGACATTTGTATATCAGATCAGAAAACTGTATCTGTTTTAACAAAACAACTGATATTTTTAAGAGACAAATATATTTATGGGATATCACACTTTCAAACAATGTTCTTATCCTGATCATTCAGGATAACTCCAAGAAATCCAATCTTAAAAGCATAGAAATGCTAATTAAATACTATATACTAAATGCCTATAACCTATAACGATGTATATTGAAGCTCAAAATGACCATCTTATTTTCATACCTTGTGAAACTACAACTCACATTTTTGGAAAATAAGCTCTTAAACTGATAAAGAATGAGCTGTAACGCTCAGTGCACTATACACAGATTCTATATGTTGCTAAAAAATCGTGCTCTTTTATACGTCTTCTCAGCCCTGAACATGTTGACTGTATTTTTGTGTTGAATGAAGAGTTTAAAAAATAACTCAGGAAAGTGAAGTGCAGTGACTCAGCTAAAACTGTGCTTCGGATGAGTCAGTGAGCTCGGACAAACTCAAAAACATCCCGCTTTCCTAAAACAACATGTCGCTGTATCCTAGTTTTCTTTCATGTTTCCCTCAAAATGGACATTTGTTGGAGTTAAAGTATGATTCAGGTTTTTTTACAGGAAAAAAAACTGCCAATTTTATAAAAGATATTGACCCAAACAGAGAAAGTGTAGACATACATTAATAAAAAGAGATATATACTTTCTTCTATTATACAAACTCAGAAGAATTCAGTAAAGCCTACCAGCTGTTGCAGTAAAGTTTCCATTCTGTCCTTACTGGCATGGACCTTACAGTGGATATGTCCAGCCTGCATGAACTCTGTCAACTGCTTCAGGCTGCTTATCATTAACTTTTTATACTTCAAGAAATAAAGCGACCAGCAGTCACCCCAGACAGCGATTTCAGTGTGAGTCACTCATCTGCCCGGTGGTTTGGACGGACGTCACTGCGCAGGACAAACGATGTGATCGTAGTTGTTTTATACGATTATACACTGCTTTAATGCAGTGTTAAAGTGTGATAGGTTGTGCAAACCATGTGAAGCGAGTTAACTCTGTTATTGATTTGCAGAAAAGAATGTAATATGTGTTTTTATAGTGTAAAAACACAATCACATGGTGTAGCTGAGGGATTTCATAGCATCGAGTTCACCTGTGGCAGGCTAGCTAACCATGTGCTCTGGTGCACGCAGGCCGCCATGTTCATGTTGTTGCCTGCTGGGTTTATTTTAATGCTTTCTTTGAATGAACACAACTCGGCACTGCAAATGATACGGCTGCTTTCATTAAAGTAATCACATCTTGGTTATGAAACAAAACTTCCTTCAACGCTGCCTTAAAAACACTTGGCAGTGCTGTGGATGGACACTATTGACCCACAATGCAGTGCACAAAGGAAAGAGAGGTGCTGCTCACATGGAGGTATACGGAGAACTGCATACAGTGTTGGAGGCAGAGCTCCGTTCATTTAAAGCTGCTCAGTGGCGCTTTAAGTCAAAAAAAGTTCCACTTCCTGGGCGTAAAAGTACCCAGTCGGGCCCAAAGAGCCAGCTAGCCCTCCGCTAATCTTAATAGTGATAAAAATCATTGAATTGTGCAGCTCTTCTGGACTTTACAAATGTTATCTGACCAAAACAAATCAAATTCTGATGGTAAAACGAGTCATTTCGCTGGGGGTTGTGACTCTCAAAAAATTCATCTGATTTACAGGCGTCTCTTTCACAATGCAAGTCTATGGAAAAAAAGTCTTTCTGGGCCCAAAGGCATCTCGTGACGGAAGCCTTTGTTGTAATTACACAGTTTGTAAAATTGACTTCAAAGCCTGGTGCACTTTCTGGGGACTTGAGGAAATGACCTCAGATATTTTTTTGTATGAATAATACAGGTAAAAAAAAAAAAAAAAAATTGTTCTCTTAGTATAAAACCTTGAGTATGTTGATTTCTGGTAGAGTAGTAGCAAAAACAGAAGATTAGCATGGCATACAGTTAACATGTGGCTTGTAACGGGGGTGTGGTTCCTCTCCGGTCCTGCAGGGGGCAGCACACGGCGCCGTGCTCAGTAGAAGGCCTGACTTCCTCCGCTCTCTCCTCCGCTCTCTGACTGTCGCTCCGCCGGAAGCAACACCGTCCAGTGTTTTCCGTAGTCATCGTTGACGAGCGAGTAGTGGGCACCGTCTGCACAAAGAAAGCCCTCAGTTTGTGTCTTTGTTTCTGTAGTTAGCTCTCAAAAATGCCGCTGGAGAATCTGGAGGAAGAGGGTCTGCCCAAGAACCCCGATCTGAGGATAGCACAGCTCAAGTTTCTGCTCACGATGGACGGTCACCGACAGGATGCTAAAGTGAAGACGGAGCTCATGGATGCTATCAAAGCTAACAGTGAGTTAGCACCGCTACCGCTGCACTAACGCCAAGTGACTCATCTATGTAGCCTGAATAGCCTGGTCCTTATATACACGGCGCTGATCTTACTCTACCCACATTCTACTATTGGGTGCATAATTGTCTTTTATAATCTGGGAAAAAGAATCAATTTAACACAACGATATTTTAGAGGGAAATTAGCACGTTAGCTTGCTAACTATATTAGCAAACGTCAGCTAGCTAACAAGCAGTCTAAGCTAAGGGCTGTTTGTTCAACTGTGTGTAACATTACCAAGTTATATCCCTTATATTTTCATTTAAACCACCTTCTACTGAAATATATATATAAATAAATATGGACGATGGGGTAGAGAGTGAGATTATGAATGACATGTAATATTCTTTTGTATTAAAATGAACCTAAAACCTTTCTTCTGTTTACACTTTTCATCATTTTCCTATAAATACTTCTACATTGTTGTTATATACACTTGTGTCTGTGCATAATAGGTCAAGGGTTGTTTACGTTTATTCAGTCTGTATCTGTGTGAGTCCATTGACAGCTGTTTAAACTCCTTGTATGTGTTCACACACACTTGGCTGACAGAGCTGAGTCAGATCCTCTGTAGCTTTTTGAGCAGGCTGCCACCATCCAGCCCTCCGGTCAAACACTCCTGGTTTCTCTCTGCTGCAGACATGGCGCCTTACTACGAAGGACTGTGCAAGGATCTGAAGTGGCAGCTGGACGGGGACCTGCTCAGCAAAATGAAGAAGGCCAACGAGGAGGAGCTGAAGCGCCTGGATGATGTGCTGGAGGACGCGGAGAAGAACCTGGGAGAGAGCGAGATACGGGACGCCATGATGGCCAAAGCGGAGTATCTGATCAGAATTGGAGACAAGGTAACTCAAAACACCTACACTACTCACAAAAAGTGAGGGATATTCGACTTTCAGGTGAAATATATGGAAAATAAAAAAAGTGAATGCTACAGTGATATTATATCATGAAAGTAGGGCATTTAAGTAGAAGCATGCAATGGTCATTTTATTCATCTTAAACTATTTATTGAAAGAAAACCTAACAACAGTGGTAGGTATACCACAACAAAAATTTTCGGTGCCTCAGTAAATTGGGACGTGGCCAAAGGACGTCCACTCCTCTCCTTTCTGTGACTCTTCCAGTCTCTGTATCACTGTTCCAACCTCCTGATGACACTCTGTGACCCTCTAAGCTCAGTGAACACCTCCGTCTGAGGACTTCCTGTTTGAAGCCTCCAGTGTTGAGGTGCTGCTGATCAACTGTTAGGTGTCGTCTTGGTCTCATGATGTCAGAATGTGAACAGCAGGATGAGGAGGACTGTTTAAATACCAATTCTAACTGAAGCAGGAAATGTATTGGTGGATTCATGGATCAAACCTGTTGTGAATGTTGCTGTTAAGCTTCTTGTTAGAGAACAGCAACTTGTGCAAAAAGTACTGAGACACTGAACAGTTGGACATGTGCATTCAAAGGTTTAGAGAAGGTCACATTAAGTTCACCTGGAAAGGTTAGAATGCATTTTAGGTTCATCCTGAGATTTCATCTGAAAGCCGAATATCCCTAACTTTTTGTGAGTAGTGTATGTGCAGAATTTCTTTGGTACAACATGCTGTACAGATAGATCGACAGTGATAGGACTGCAACTGAGGTTGTGGTTGTGGTTATCATTTTTTAAAAATAATCTATTAGACGTTTGGCTCAAAAAATAGTGAAAAATATCCAACTGTTTTGCAAAGCCCTAGGTGACGCCCTCAAGTGTCTTGTTTTATCCACAACTAAAAGATCTTATGTTTACTGTCCAAGAGGAATAAAGAAACCAGGAAATATTCACACTTGAGAAGCTTGAATCAGAGAATTTTGACTTTTTTTCTTAAGAAATGACTCAAACCGATAAATCAATAATATGAATAGTTGGGGACTGATTCAATAATTGACAACCAATCGATTTAATCTTTCGGCTCTATTCAGCTTTAAGACAAACCCGTGTTACGTGTCTCCTTAACCCTTTAACCTTCTGCTCAACCATATGGTAGAGCACATTTTGATTCACTATATCTTATTGAAAACATGTTTTACTTACGACATCTCAACCGTTTGGTAGAGGCCAATATTTCAAAAAATGTGGGGTCTGTTCATAAAAAAACATAGATTTTTGTAATTAGTGCCCCAAGGAAATAAAATATATAAAGAATAAATTTTTCCATCACTTTTTTCTTGGTGCGGACCTTAAAGGGTTAACACAGGCACATTTCTCCCCTGATCAGACGGAAGGCAGAATTCATTACATAAAAACAGTGTCACTCTCAGAAAGTTGCTCACCTCAAAATGTTAATAAATTCATTTGCTTCCCAGAGAGAGCGCGTTTGTTACGGAGAGTTTTCAGGGCGGAGATGAGAAGCTTAACACACGGATGCGGACCGAGAGTTGACATTCAATTCGGCCGAGTTTATTCTTCATCTGAGGAGCCGCGTGATTGCAGCAGAGAAATTGTCTCACAAACGCACCCAAAATGTCTTCATCATTCATGCTACAAAGATGCCTCTGTGTCATTCTCAGCCCCCTTAACTGAAGTACAGGGTTGAAACACGTCGGTATACACAACAGTATATATCTGCTTGTAGAAAGTAAGCCCCTTCCTGTGCATATGTCCACAGATTGTACACTCAAACTACTAACAGTATTAGTGCCAGTAGTATATTTTTTAAGGGAAATATCACTGGTGTCTTTCCTATTAAGTGAACGCTGCTTTGGGCTCCAAGTACCACTGAGGTCCTCTCGAACATGTTCACCTGTCATTGACTTTTATTAAAGCGAATGGCACTCTCGACTCAAAATAGTATCAGCCTCTCGGATGCCAGATAACGCATATCGGCAGGTTTGTTAATTTGCCGCACATCCCTCCCAAAGGAACCAGATGTTAGAGTGAAGTGGTTTACAGCTTCTTTCTGAAATGGTAGAGCAGCAAGTCCTTATATTAGTAACAATCTTTTTTTTTGGATCTTGTGTTTTTCTGTAGTTACACGTCGGCTCCCATTTGAATAGTAGCAGGTTGAGTGTCATTGTCTTGTGTGTCCACAGGAGGGCGCCCTAACAGCCTTCAGGAAGACCTACGACAAGACCGTGGCTCTGGGTCACAGGCTAGACATCGTCTTCTACCTGTTGAGGATCGGCCTCTTCTACATGGACAGTGACCTCATCACACGCAACTCAGAGAAAGCAAAGAGGTAAAAGCTCTAATATCTTCTCACTGACACGTTTCCACCAGCGGTTTCCGAAATCTTTGCCGTGCTCATCTACCTGCGCCTCTCCCGTCCCCGCAGCCTCATCGAGGAGGGGGGAGACTGGGACAGGAGGAACCGTCTGAAGGTGTACCAGGGCCTGTACTGTGTGGCCATCAGGGACTTCAAACAAGCTGCTGAGCTCTTCCTCGACACAGTCTCCACCTTCACCTCCTACGAGCTCATGGACTACAAGACGTTCGTCACCTACACCGTCTATGTCTGCATGATCGCACTCAAAAGGCCTGACCTCCGCGAAAAGGTAGGAGAATTTAGTGCGTGTGTGTGCGCTCATGTAGGACTATTGAGGAAGCTTGTGTGACTCCTTTTGTGAATTGAGTGTAAGCAGGGAAAAAGTTGGCGGTATGACTGTAACAAAACGTGTTCCTCTTCAGGTAATAAAGGGAGCAGAGATCTTGGAGGTGCTGCACAGTCTGCCTTCTGTTCGCCAGTATCTTTTCTCCCTCTACGAGTGCCGCTACTCTGTCTTCTTCCAGTCTCTTGGTGAGGAAGCCTTATCTTTTATTGACCTTGAAAACACAGAAATCAAACTCACAGTTCTTTCAGGTCTGGTGTTTGATATATTCCAGTATTTAATTAGTCAGAATAGGGTTTTTCTTGCTCCACGCCGCCGTACTTTCCCGATCCTTCAGTAATGACTCTGCTCTCTCTGTGCCGCAGCCATGGTGGAGCAGGAGATGAAGAAGGACTGGCTCTTTGCGCCACACTACCGCTACTATGTGAGGGAGATGAGGATCCAGGCCTACAGCCAGCTGCTAGAGTCCTACCGCTCCCTCACCCTGGGCTACATGGCGGAGGCCTTCGGTGTCAGCACAGAGTTCATCGACCAGTGAGTACCCGTGTCGGACTGGCCGTTCCTCCTGTCCCTCGTCTTTGTGCAGAGATCTTCAGCTTTTTAAGAGTAAAATTCAAGCACTGGTACTCACACCAAAACTTTCCAGATCCTGGAAGCATTTGGCATCACAAAAACTGTTACTATAAATGCAACTAGAGAAAAATATTATTCTCCATTAAATAAGTATATCTATGTTTATTCAGTCTACTTCCTCATTTATCTAATGCTCCACCATCTCACGGTGGAGACAACTAACAAATACGACAGCTGGAAGATTTCATTTCCAATATTTTTGTGTACATTAGCGATTGCGCTGATGAAAATTGGAGCATTTTTCAATGAGTATATTGGGCTTTAAGCATTTCTCTAACTTTGAAAATATGACTTAAAATTAAGTATTTTCCAAACTTCCAGGACCATGTATGATACCCGTTTATGCTGATCTAAGCTGCTGCACTTTAGCACATAGACAAAAGAGTGGTCTCGAGCTTCTTATCTAACTCTTGCTGAATAAGAACACTTCTCAAAATGATATTTACTTAAAGTGTAGGTATTTTTTTCTGGCCAACTAAACTAAACCAAACCTCCTCTCCGTCCTCAGGGAACTGTCCCGATTCATAGCCGCTGGCCGTCTCCACTGTAAAATCGATAAAGTGAATGAGATTGTGGAAACCAACAGGTAATGTTACCCTTTCTTCACACCTCAACATTTCAACAAATAAGCCGCTAATCAAAGGCAGAACTCAACATCTCCTCCTGTCCTCCTTCACAGACCTGATAGCAAAAACTGGCAGTACCAGGAAACCATCAAGAAGGGCGACTTGCTGCTCAACAGAGTCCAGAAGCTGTCGAGAGTCATCAACATGTAACCACGGAGGCCACGTTTTCTCATCACGGCAAGCGGGGGGGGCTTCCACAGTTCTTCTTGGTATACCCAAACCTGTAGTTTGTCTGACAAAGTGACTCTTATATTGTGTATATAATAAATTTGTTTAACTGCTTTTCTCTTTGCTGTTTTATTTTAGGAAAGAGGCAGAGACATCATTTCATATAAATAGCAGTATAAATTATTTTATTTACAGAAACTTGTTACAAAACAAATATACTATACAATCTTTTTTTCTTTAAATATTAATTCTAACCTATGTTTTGTTCATGAATTACATAGCAGCCAATACATAAGTCCAGCTGAAAATGATTTTGATAATGTATACAAAAAAAAAAAAAAAATCTATACACGCTTTTACATAGTATGAATGGTGGATTTATTTTTTCCTCCCAAACACGAGCTGTATTCTCTCTCACTTTCACATTCCAAGTCTATGGTGCTAATAAAATAAAAACATCCTCGCCATGTTTCCATCTGCTGGAAACGCTGCCGAGGTGTCAGTTGAGTTCGAGGGTAAACAAAACACTTGATTGAAGGTTTTTTTTTTTTTTTCTTTAAAACGTACAAATCCCAGTAAACCAGAGGGGGCTTAAGCCACACACTAAGTCTAACAGTAAATCTCGATGTCTTGTCTGGAAAACTTGGATAAACCCCTCTAACTTCCCCAAAGAAAAACACACAATACTAAAGTGTTTCATTAATGGGCAGCTCAAAAGCTCAGGTTTTACCACATTTAGGGTTCATAGGCAGATTTAAAAGCAAACTCCTAAACACTTCGAACATTCAAGTAAGGTAAAACAACCCAAAGAATACTGTCCTCAAACAGCTAGGGTGAAACAAATTCAGGCACTTTTCTTAATTTGATATTTCTTTAAAAGCTGTGATTCAAATTACTTGTTTGGCAATAATAATGCAAGCAGTTGGACTGTTTGAAGCGTTCCTCTTCCTTGCAGTGATTGCTTAAGTCCCTCCCGCCTTTTTTTATAAAAGAACATAAGTGTTTCGATCATGAAATGTGTTTAAGGTCTACAAAGTGTGTGACTGAAGAGTCCATGGAAACTGGTTTAGACAACGGGCACAGCTTCAAGCCTGCAGGACATTTCAAAATCACAGGCTAATTGGGTCATAAAGTTACTTTTTCTCCTTTGTTGTGTTGATTTCATAGGCAACATAAAATGTCTTGTAAAAGCACATGTGATTGAGACCTTGAAAAGTGAATAAAGGTATCCTCTGTCAGACAGACACATGCTACAGTGGCAACACTTCACCTTTGTTCCTTAAAAAGGTTTTCAGTACACGATTCACGAGATGCTTCAGCGTCTACATAATAGGCGTATTGCATTATATAGACTTGGCAGTGAACCACTCTGACTTTTCATATTTTTCACTAAATAAATAATGACTTTTTTTCTTTTTTTTTTTTTAAACTGTACCAAAAATTCAGCGTGTACGAAAAATGCCTGTGCAAAAATACATATTTCACTATGTACAATTTGTTAACAAAATATGTATTCTCAAATAGGGATACTTTAATACTTGTTTGATACATAGGCTACAAGAAAAAAAAAAAAAAAAAAAAAGCTAAATTAAGATTCTTAAAAAAAAAAAAAATGTCTCCTCTACTTTTTCACACTATCTGACATCAGTGGAGGTTCAATAAATCAACGGGTGTTGCCAAAAGTTTGAATATGTCCCGTGAAGCCATCTCTATGAATCTCGCACCATCAAACCCACTCAAAGTAAGCAAACATCCTAACAAGATGGGCAAGTATTGCCTGATTTAAGACTCCATTTTGACAAAAGGAATAGAGTACAATGCCTGGCTATCCCTTCTAACTGTGACAAATCTTCTCTCAACACACACCAACTTAGTGTTTCGGTGAGGCGTTGAAGCTTTAACATCCAGAGTTTGGGTAGTGGTTACACATAGGAGGGACAATCAGACCCACAGGAGACAGGTGACGTGCATAAAGTTTGCTCCAGTTAAGACGTACCATACCTGATTCCCTGTGTAGGAAAAATAAACATTACAATTCACATCTGCCCAGGACAGCCGTGGACTTCACACAGCTGTGTGGGTAAAAAGTAGGTAAGTTGTGGCAATAGCAATACGGTTTGCACAGATTTTCATGTCCACACAGGCAATGCACCATCACCGCTTCATGAGCAAGACCGCCCACCTTTTAAAAAAAAAAAAAAAAAAAACATGAGTAGTTGGCAAAGCTGATAGCAGCTTTTGGCTAGCTTTGTGGACAACTAAGCAGTGCCTGTGGAGAAAGTAGTTATTTAGTGCTGTTCACAGTCGGGGGTAGGTCTGCTGTGGCGATCGTTTTGCACAATGAAAAGACTCAGAAAATTAACAGGTGTCCTCGAGACCAAGCTACTTCTCTGACAAAAGATTCAATCGAATGGGCACATCAGGCGTCCTTTTCACATTTGAAAGCACAACTGTCTCCACCACATCTACAAAGACTCTTTGTAGTTCAGTGTAAAAAGCTCATAAGAAATCATAAAAAGGTAACACTTGCATAATTACTCTGGATAATAAAAGAATTGACCAGATCGTCCCTATCGGCTCCTCTCAGGCTGCTGCGTGTAACCCGAGGTTACTCTACATGTCACCAGAGAGTGAAACGGAAAGTGAAACACCAAGGTGATTTTGGGTTTGTTTAAGGTGTTGCAAGTAACAGTTTGCTGCTCCTCCTGCTCTCCTTCCAAGGCTTCTGAGATCAGGCGCTGGGGGTGTAATTAAGTTGGAAATTCCAGTAGTCCAGCAGAATCTGACATGAGAAAACTCTCGTACACGCACGCACATACACGCACTCAGTCTAATAAATGCAGAAGAGATCGGCTTGTCGTCTCCCCAGTTGCCGTGACGGCTCGTTGCGGCAGCCCTCGACCTGGACCCCCATGAGATCAAGACACCCGCGGCTGTCGCTGCTCTTCCTCCTGCTTCCAACCACACAGGAAGACCTCTCACAATACTGGGAGAACACTTGCGTTGGGGGGGAGGGGGGGGGGGTCCTTGGCTTGCTCATTAGACCCCTGGCGCTCCACATTATCGCCATACAGTGCCGACACCAAACCCCCCCCCCCCGTCCCCTCCCTCTCCCTCACAGTCACACAGTCACACACACACATGGCTTTGGGAGAAATAGTAAGGACCACATTGACTTCACTGGGCAGTCCAGATCATCTCCACCCTGAGGATTGTGGGAAGCTGAGAATAATGTGGGTTTGATTTTAGAAGGCCTCGTGCAGTCCAGAGCACTATGCGGACTGCTCCGGACTATTCCCCGTCCGCCCGCCGGTTCCATACACAGAAGCCGGACACCGCTGTCAGGGACGAGCCTTTGGCTGCAGAAGAGGGAGAAAAGGTGTATTAATTAATCTGTCTGTGCGTCAGTGCTGAAATATCAGTCAGCTAAAGTAACATCTGGACATAAGAGGGTTTCATTTTCTACTTCACTGTGTCAAATGATGTTTGTTACCAGGATACAAGTGTAAAAACTTTGGGAGCTTTGTGTTCTGTTTGCTAGCAGTCAAGGGTAAACATAAAGCTCTTCCAGTGTAAACTCCTGGTTCATCAGCTCCTTGAATTAATTCACGTAAAAGCTGTAACAATTTTAACTCTTAGTGAAACTGCTTGCTCATGTGGGGATTCTTGAATCCTTAATTTTGAATTCCTGAATCGTCGGGTCTCTCTCTTAATCTAAGAGTTTGGTCTGGACCTGCTCTTTATGGAAAGCATCTTGAGAGAACACTGCTGTGAATTGGTGCTGTATAAATAAAGATTGATTGTTTCAGACGTAAGAAAACCTCCTTCAAAATCTAACTGACATGGCTAATAATCGATTAAAATGCAGCTTTGGAACACAGCCTCTCTCGTCAGCATGTTGTTGTTGTTGATGTTTAGGTAATTTTGTTTTTAAGCTTTTAACAAAAACTATTTCCCCGAAACCCTTGAGATTTACAGGCTAAAACGCCACGGCCCAACAAGAAGAGGCAAGTCAGTGGGTGAGTCAGGGAGTGGTGACTAGTTCGGACATGTTGGTTACATCGGCAGGACTGAGAGGACGCTGTAGATGTTTTTAGAGAGCAGAGATCACAGCAAGAAAGCTGGAAAAGTAACTTTAGCAGAGAGTTCTCATGAATTTTATGGAAATTTTAGGGATGTCTATCATCCATACCATACCATCGTTAGTGTTACAGTATTAATGACACCTGAGCTTTTCCTACTATGGCAAGTCAAAATGTCTGCTATGAAAAAGGTCTATTCATTTTCATACATTTAGCCATCATCATTGGTCAATGAGATGCCAAAAAACAGTGAAAAAGGCATCAAATGCGTCAAATTTCAATTCTATAAACAGAAAAACTATTATTTTGAGAAACTAGGACACATGAAAGTTTTTTTGATTCATAAATGTATACACTGAATCACTTTTAGCAAATATTACACATTTATCTAAACTTTCTTTTAGCTCAACCTTGTTCATTCAGGAACACAATCACTGTCATAGAGCCTTGAGCAGTTTAAATAAGTGAGCTGTGGTTTATTTTAATAGACATCTATCTCCACTCTTTTTAAATGCATCCTGAAACCCACCTGATGTAAATGGGAGTTGTTGGGTAGCCCTGGCGTCCCTGGAATGCTCCTCCCATGCTTCCCATGGATGTTGTTAATGGCAGGTGACTTGGCCACTTTGGCTCTACCTGGTCCAGGTCCCCCTCCTCCCCCGAGCCCTCCTCCTCCTCCACCTCCACTATTAATGCCGCTAGAGGCAGGAGAGCTTTTGCGCTTCTTGCCCTCCAGGCGCCCGTCTGAGGAGTGGTGGCTGAAGCTGGTGTGGTGGTCGGATGAGGACTGGTGGTGGACAAAGGGCCCCAAGGAAAGGGTCGAGTCACTGCTGTTCATCACCACACTCATGCGCTTTATGGACTCTGCAGGGCTGCCCGAGGGAGGACCTCGCGCTGGCGGCCCCGAGGAGCCGCCTGCCGAGCCCCCGGAAGGCTCGGCCTTGAGGCTAAGTGAGTTGGTCCGCACAGTGGGGCCACAGTTAAGCCCCACGCTGTGGACTCCGCTGTGGGAGGAGGATAATGACGATGAGGATGCAGAACCTAATGAGCTGTGGTGGTAGGTGCTCCCTGAGCTGCCGACATTTGCACAGTTCTTCTTGAAAGAGGAGGAGGAGGAAGAGTAGTTGGCATTAGAAGAGGAGGATTCAGAGGGGCCATGGGATGAAGAGAGAAGGGAGCTGTTCTTCCTCTTCTTCCCCGAGCTGAAGCTAGTGCTGCTACTGTTGGCTCCACTGTTGTTGGAGTTGGGGATGACAGTTGTGGAGGAGCCAGAGGAGATCTCCTTGGGCCTGAAGGACGATGACGACTTGGTAGTGCTGCTGCTGGAGGAACGGGACTTGAGCGCCCGGCCTGAGGCTAGGGAAGGAGTTGAAGACGAAGAGGATGAGGACGAGTGGGCTGAAGGCATCTGCGGCGACGAAGACACTTGTCGGGCCTGCGTAATGCCGTAGGCCGGGTGCTCAGCCCCGCCCTGTGGGGAGCTGCGGGCATTTAAGGTGGTCCCATAGGAGAGCACGGACTTGCCCTCGTAGGATTGGCTATAAGGAGTCTGGGGCAAAGTGGCAGGGGGGCCCAGGAAGCCTGAAGAGGGAGTGCTACCGTGGGAATTTGTGCTTGTCCTATGGGTAGGTGCAACGGAGGAGGAGTTCTCCAAGGCCAAGGGGATTTTCCTGCAATGAGGAAGAATATCATTCCTTAGCTTTAACTGTTTATAAATAGTAATAAGTCATGAATGCTGACCATAAAAGACAAGAAGGCTACTTATCACATCTGGACAGACTTACTTCCACATCTGAGAGTTGACATGCTTGTCCATCATTGTGGTCAGGGCACATCGCACTCTATCCCATCGCCGGTCAAAGGAGTAACAGCCTCTTCCAAACAGTCGACTTCCAAAGGTACAGTACTGAGAACAGAAGCCGGGTACCAATTAAGTGTTTTTGATGAAACAACTCTAAAGTACACTGTAAATTAATCATAAAAAGCAAATAGTATTTTTGGCAGAGTGAAGTCCCAAACAAAGTATGACGGAGTGTAGATTTTCATAAGATAATTCATTATTTAACTACGGTAACAACAAGCTAATCATAGACCGTGATGGTGGTGAGCACTTACAGCTGCCGGTCGAGGGTGATAACCTGAATAGTGACAGTCCAGTTTGTCAGCGTTGTCCTCCCGCTCCTCATTCTCTCCCTCGTCACTGGAGGGTCGGGAAAACCCATCGGGCGTAGTTTGGGGATGGTGTGGTGACTCATGGACTACTGCAGGGTCTCCGGGGGTACCACCTCCGTGACTGCTGTTTAGTCTAATAATGGATTGATAAAGTGGCCGATAATTTTCACCATAAAAAGTCTTTTACACACATAAAAAAGCAGCGTAAAGATGTGGTGCAGGACGTACCGTGGAAGACCAGGGCTGTGAAATTTGGGCTTGCCAAGTGGCAAAGGCTTAGTGGCGTCTGGGGCAGGGCCGTTGCCATGAGCGACCTGGTGGGCGTCATGGGCAGCGGCGAGGTGGGAGGAGGGGTGTGGGTCCCTGAGAGAGGGGTTTTGCTGGGAATGGGGTTGGTGGAGTTCTCTCTCCCTCTCCCGCTCCCTCGTTCGGTTCTTGTGCTCCGCCAGCAGTGTGTCAAAGCGCTTCCTCCGTCCTGGCACCGCCCTCCGCTGGCTTAAGGAATGTGTCTGGTGGGTTGTACATGACAGATACATCCTTTAAACATGTGTGACTTGGTTAAAAATCATCATTAAACAGTAAGTCTGGTAAAATTCTACTTTTACCAGACTACTATTCATACTATTCTGTATGAATCCAAAGCTTCAAACAGCGAAAACACATTAATGTGTCACATTGTTGCACTGGGTGACATGTTCCTTTCTTACAGTACTTTGAACACAGACACTGTAGTTTATTTTTGTCTCAATATGTCTTGCTGCCAGAAACTAGTGCACCAAGTCTGTGGCTGAAAATAGTTCCCAAAAATACTGTTTATTCTCGTTTGAGTGACTTTTTTTTTTTTTTTAAACCTACTCTGCCCTGCTGTTTCAGGAAATGATTCTGCCTTAGTGCATATTTGCGTACTGACTTTAAAAGTAAATAAAATTCTACGATACAATTCTTAACCATTGCAATCAGAAGGCTAAAATCACAAATGTGAAACTGTGATGCCACAACTGAATCAGTGAAAGAGCTAGCCAGATCCACATAATAAATAATAATATCCACTTAATAAAATTAAGACTGAGAAAGAGCCTGTGGCTGTGTAGGACTTCTAAAAACCTAAAATGACCAAAAAGTCAAATCTGGTGGAAATCATTACTGTGTTATCATTAGCAAGCTAAGCTAGTGTTCCTCTGGTAAACCCAGCTTGCTCGCCTCCTTGTTCTGAGACGGAAATTTAGCAGCATAAGTCCTCACATATGATGAATGTCATAAAGGGACAGATAGATTAAACTGCTCAACTGCTAACACAATCAATGCTGTGTAGGCTAATTGAGATTGACCGCACATATTCTAGAGACGCTGCCTGTCAGTCGGCGATTGCATCAGAATCACCCATCCTGAGGTGTCTAAGCTGCTTCCACCAGTATATCCAAAACCTCATATACAATTTATCCTCTTTTGAAAAAAACAAAACAATAAAACAATAGCTCCAGTATAGATATAGTTTATAGTTACTAGCACAACTAGTGAGGAGAAGTGAAAACAAATTTTTGGGGGGATTTTCTCCTTTAATGGACTTTATTGACAATAAGAGAACTGTAGAACATTGCCAGCCTTGTCTTTTTAAGCACAGCACAGAGCAGAGACACTGCTTACCTTGCATGTTAGGGATCTTGTGCATGGTTTCCGAGCTGTCATATCCACAACGCCACAGTGGATATCTGGATTGAACTCGCGCTCTGCAGGCACAGGGGAGTAAGGGGGGGGGGGGATATAAAACCATTACACACATTATGACAATTAACCTACTCCGATAACTTGCTTGACTGTAAACTGTGTTATGCAAAATGTTAGGCTTAAGGGAGTTACAGCCTTTTAAGCTGATATGTGTGACGCCGTGAAGACGAGCAGCTGTTAACTTCCTGAGTTGGTGTTTACTAGCGGTAATACCTGTAGTGTAAATACTGATCATAGACTGTAGAAAAGAAGTGGATGTAGCTAAAAAGTGAAGCCAATGCCTTAAAACTGCATTATTTCTAAAAGTTAACAAGGGGGCAACTCCACAAAAAAATAAGTTAGACTGTATAGAAGTCTATGAGTAAATTACCCCTACTTATCACTTGATTTATTACCTCAGTGAAGCTTTCCTATTAAGTTTATGGTCGAAGTCTTCTTCAATACAGCATGATGTTCATTTTGTAAATAATGGTCCCATTTAATGTAAGATAGGCAATAAAGCCAGGCATGTTTTCAGGCAGGACTACTTTGTGACTAACCAATCAGAGGAAGGTCATGCCTAAGCCTAGCCAATCGCAGGCAGGGAAAAAAAAAAAATAATAATAATGCGTCACTTCTGGCTACACGATGGTAACCGAGATGTTGATTTTGACAAAAAAACGGCAGGACACAAACCAGCGGGCAACATCACAGTAGCTACACACACTTCTTCAGTACAGTCTATGATACTGATGTGTAACCAATGAGCAAACAAGATTAGAAGACCAAAGCAGAAATCTGTTGTATGAGACACGATCAAAATATTGGATGCAATAATCGAATATGAATCATGAATCAGACTTGGTGATATCAAATATTGATGGTACAAAACTCTAACAGTAGTTTGACTCCAACTGACCTGTCACTTTCTTGTTAAGGTGGCGTCTGCTACTGGCACTGCTGCTGCTGCTGCTGTCCTGCTTCTTGTCTGAGAGGACTGAGAGGTGGCCCTTGCCATTGGGAATCTGACCCGGGGCCAGTATTGGAGGCTTTGGTATGGAGGGAGAGTTAAGGCCTGGTTTAAGGGCTGATGAGGAGGAGGAAGAGGAAGAGGAGGAGGTGGTGGTAGTGATGGTGGTAGTGTTGGAGCTCACAGTGGTGCTAGAGGAGGATGTAGAGGAGGATGAGGTGGTGGCGGGGGCAGATGGGGCCTGCACCAGCTTGGCTGACGAGTCCACCCTCAGAAGCATCTTCTCCACCTTGACAGCCGGGGTGAGGCTGGAAGAGAAGGTTACAGAGATGAAGAGGGCAGCAAGGAGGAAGCTGAGAGTTAGAAACACGGAGCCAGTGAGAAACGCATGGTAAGAGACAGATGTGCACGCATGGATGGAGCTGGGAGGACAAAACATAAACCTAATATGATCCATCATTTATCAAAGACAACAAAACACAAAAACAGATGCCAAAATATATCACTTGTCTCTGCCAGATCCTGACTAAAGAGAGATTGATATTAAACACCATACTGCACTTACAACTCTTCTTCAGTTATACTGCAGCCTGTTAAATGAGCAGGACAATTTAAAACACAAGCTGACTCAGTCAGAGTTGAGGAAAAGCGAGTATTAAAAAGAAAATCCAGATGAGATTTAAGAGGTGGGAGAGTTCAGAACTAAATGTGGCCACGCATTTGTATATACATGTTTAAATGATACTCGTAGTGTATATCAGAAGTATCGTGCTATATTCACTACACCATTGATTAATGATTACTCAGTGCCATATAACACATCTGGGTACAGATCAGGGAGGCTCATCATACTTCAAATTACACACAGGGATGAAGAAAATGGATTTAATCTTCCATCACAGAGAATATTGTGCTTGATTAGGTTATCAACATATATTGTGATATGGTGCATTTTTGGGGGGAATTCAATTGAGAAAGTAAAAGATACAATAACTAGTAAGTGTTTTTGCTTCACTACTGAATTAAATATATTTAAAAAAAAATCAAGATGCTTTATTACACTGATTGAAAGTCAGTGAACAGCCCTGCTTAGTGATTTGCAACATTCCCCACAATGGCCTAATACAACCAGAGCTATGAAAGACCACCTTAGCAAACATAGCCACCTTAGTAGACACACTCCTATCCTCTTCATTACGTTCAAATGTGATTTTTCTAATGAATATTGTGTTTTAAACTGTGACTATTTCCCCACAGATTAGACTACAGACCTGCTCATATCCAGGATGATCAAAAACTTAAGCCTGTTAACTGTTGTATGTAGAACAAAAAATGACAAATTTAGCTAACATTTTTAAGATGCAACATTAGTGGTATACTTGATGTCATTCAATAATATTTATATATAATCATGACATTTAAAAGCAGTGTTACGTTCACTGTAACAATGGCAAACTGCTGGGATGTCACGTGTGACAACATCTGGGTAAGAGACTGATGACGCCTGATGGTACTATTGATAGCTCTGAAGTGTAGCTGCTTGGTCTAATGATAAAGCAACGAGCATAAAACAATAATAGAATGAACGTAAGAGAAGTTCAACAAAGGGGTTTAGTCAACTTTGTTTATACTTGAAAGCACCGCTGAGCTACCTACTGAAATGTGAGTCAGTCATCCAGAGCTGGAGATGTTTGGAGCCAGTCCCAAGAATGGGCATCGAATCTGATCATATTTTAAATGGGTCGTATCAGCTGTCTTTTCTGTTCTCTACTGAGTTCTGTTCACCTCACCCTGCTACTGACGCACTGCTGCTGTCCTCAGTCTACAGGACGAGCATATTTGAAATAAAATAAGAGTGTGGTAATGTGAAAAACCATTTGGGCACAGACTTGCGTGTGACCGTGACTTCTAACATCCAGGTAGGCAAAATCTACAGGCTGGCTTAACTCTGTAGTTCCCACATCTTCGACAGAGTCATAACTCTTATGATACCTAATATTAAAAGGTCTCGGATCTGGGTCAGGAGCGACAAAATGTGGTACATACCCACTTAGATCATTTATGTACAAAAGACTTGCTATTCAGTTTGACATTTTATAAACAGCAAAAGGATGCAACCCACTCGTTTTTTCTTTCAAATTCCAAAAATGATTTCCCCTTCCACAAAAATACCTTTAGCTGATTGTAAATGTACACACACCAGAGACCAGATTAACAAGGCAACAGCCAAATTAATGTTAATTAACTAAAGCTGAGTAAATTTAGCGGCAACAGTTGTCAATACAGCTGGTGAAATCAACAGTCTGCAGCTGGAACTTTCTCTTTCTCTGTTATATTTCATTCTCTAAATCTCTAGTTTCATATGAAAAAAACGATTCATTATTTGGCCCTAGTCTTGGTATTTATTGGTATATTGCACAACCCTAGCAACACACAACACTGCAAATGTTACACAGTGACACTTACATCTTGTCCGGCTGGAGCATCCTGAAGGGTGCAAAGGGGAGTCTTCGCTGAATGCCTGGCGGTTTCTCTTTGGCTGGTTTGAGGAGTTTGGGATTGGAGGATGAGGACGCTGAAGAGGAGGAAAAGCTGGATACAGGCCCAAGTCCGCCGCCGCTGCTCCTGTTCCTGCCCGGCACGGGGAAGGGCGAGGTGGTGCCTGGCTTGCTGGCCGAACTGTGTCTTCTCTCTGGAGCGACAGATAAACCAGGCTGGCATTAAAACACAGTTAACTCAATTAGATGATTAGAACTAAGCATAAAAAAAGCTTTGATCAAACTATTATAGACTAGCCTATATGGATAAATGTGGCTATACACTTGGGACTATAGAAATTTTCCTCTGAAAGCAGTGAGCAGGTTACGGCAGCAATAAATAAGCAGCATTTGTGATTCATGCCAACTCAGCCTAAAATAGAACCAGCCAACAGGTCAAGAGCTTCATTTCCTGCCTGAGCTTCTCAGAACAGTTACTGCGCAAACTGATAAAAGGCAGAATGACAGCAGAAAAGGTGAGACAAAAATAGAGGAAAGAAAAATACTCATCACTAAGTGCTTGCATCCAAAACCAAATATCTTTTCCTTTGGAAATAAAAAGTACACTATGGTTTCCAAACGTCATCAAACATTGGTCCCTTGCAAGTGCACCCACTATAATCACAGAGGAGTTTGAGTTTTCAAACGAAGCTCTCATCAGCCTGTATTTTTAGTAACGGCATGTAACAATGAAATAGCACAATAAAAACAATTTATTGACGTTTCCATTACTGTTCCATAACAGAGACTAATTTCACAGAATTTAGAGCCACAGACAACCCACGTAAAAAGCATGACTAAAACCCCTTGAGGGCATTTTTGAAATTCAGAGTTTAAGGAAAATACCACCAAAGTCTTGAATCTTGGCTAGGCAGTGTTGACCTCACACATAAACACGGCATCCGGGGTCGCACAGACTGTGACCATAAGTGGACAGAGAGCGGGCGACACACAGACCCACGGAGAGAGAGAGAGAACGAGAGAGAGAGCGAGAGAGAGAGAGAGATGTCTGCCGATTAACCGCAGAGAAATAGGTGGCTTATGGTTAACTTGACCCTTCTGTTGTTGTCAAAACTGCAACGAACACGGAGGAGAAAACTCCCAGCAAACACTAAGCGAATGTGAGAGGGTACAGTTTCAGGAGCGATGACGGGTTTTGATAGAAAGAGTCTGTGTTGGCAGCGAGCTACCGTGATGAGGTGTGGGCCTGGTTAGCTTTACTGGGCTAACGTCACGGTGTAGCTGGGAACTGGGCTGTGGGCCAAAGCTCAGTCTCAGCAGGTGATCTGCAAACAAGCTTGTTGCTGCAGAAACAATGGAGGAGAGACTGATACACATGCACGCACAGAGCTGCCACTCCCGATCACCCTCAGCTCCCCAACACACACACAAAAAAGCATATATTCAAACTGTGCAGCCTCCTTCCAATTTCCCTTTGAGGGAGGGAAAAAAAAAAACGCTTTTAAGAGAGCCCTCTTCTCACCTAAGGGCCACTCTCTACACACCCATTCACAACACACTCCAGATATCTTTCCTCTTTCTTCTAAGCAGCCTTCCTTTAGCTCCCTCCTCCCCCTGCTGTCTCGTCCTGTTCCAGTCACAGTGAACAGCACACCCTGCACACACACTCACACCAGGAAACCCCAGCGTGACACTAACAGCACTAACACTGAGGAAAGTGAGCCAACACCAGCGGCAGTGGAAAGGGAATAAAAGAGAAGTAAGAAAAAAACGTAGGGGGAGAAAACAACAGACACAAGGAATAGGAGGAGCCTTAATATCCTATTTCACACTGTCAAGCAGTTGGCTCAGTGTTAAGGGGAATCCCTGGCTGTGGGATTGAGAGAAAAACACCAACCAACAAGGGTGACGGCCTTACTACCAACTCCACAAGCACCATGTTCACGCCACAGCATGGCCTAGCCTCTGTGCTCTACCTGAATAATGCTAATTATCTTCTTCTTCTAGTGACAATGATACATACATTATAGTCAGCTTGCTATCTAAGCTCAAGGTGCATCATCCAAAAATGTCCGTTTGCTCTGCCAAAGCAGGAAGTCTTTGTTCGACAAGTTCATAAATGAATGCATAAAACAGCAGCCGAGCAAGCAGTTTCAAATTCTGCGGTGAGAGCCGCCCCTGCTGGGATCAGCCTCAGCCGTGAAGCACAAGCACCAAACAGGAGACAGATGGGCTCAAAGAAGCACACTAAAATCATATCGAGACCATCTCAGTGGTGCTGAGATCAGTGCCTCTGCCCCGTGTTAGCGCCACATGGGGTCTTCCTGTGATGACATCAGAGGGAGGAAGACGGGAGGAAAATCACAGCAAGAGCACCGCTCCTCTGTATGGCCAAGCACGGTAGCATAGACGGAGACTTTCACCTGGATTTAGACTGTTTCAGTGTGGAGTCGAAGTGATTAGTCAATCACCACAAAATGAAGCAGAAACTATTCTTATAGTCTATTAATTGTCATTTACCAAACAAATAATGACAAACGCTCTCTTGTTCCAGCTTCTGAAATGTGATGATTTGCTACGTTTCTTGCTCTTATATCACTTTAGAAGAAAAAGCTTTGGACTCTTGGTCAGACAAAATGAAAGACATTTGAAACGGTCCAGCATTTCCACTTTATAGACGTAAGGACTAACTGGTTCACTGATAAAATATTCACAGGTGAATTGATAATGAAAATAATCATTAGTTGCAGCCCCATTCCAGGTCAAGGGAGGCACCGTTAGCTCCTCCTTCAGCCACGTGTATAATTTACTCTTTACAAAAACTCTTTACAACATACAGGTGATGGTGAACAGTTATAGTTATCAGAAATGCATCATTGTGATTCAGTGAATTAGAATCAGCGGTGCTGTTGGCTAATCAAGATGTGGTCAGACGTGAGCAATACACAACACAACTTTATCAAACGTGTCAATAGATGTTTTAGTGTTTCCACTGTCATTTACAATTTATTTCCAATTGTAAGTGCCACATCAGTCTTAGTTTTTATTATTTGCAAGGTATCGGACTGATACTCTGTATTGGTAAACGCGCCAAGCTTAGGAATAGAAATCGCTATTGGGAGAGAGACCAAGAGAGTCAGATTGGTGCATCCTTAACAATTATTCAGTGTTAACATATTACAGGCGCAGAGCTCATATAACATAATGCATCACGAATGAACAGTTGAGGAAACACATGGCTATAAACAGCTTGAAACCACCGTTCATTCTGGATGATTATACTCCATATATCTGAATGTGTGCAGTCCGCATTCACACTGCCATCCTGGTAAAGGGATCTCTGCTGGTGTGTCGTGAGTACTGGTTTACATCATAGGCATTTTAATGCCCTACAGTGTTTGTCTACTTCTCATTCAAAATCCCCAGGCAGGTGTGAAAACTCAGCTGGATGCTGTAGTTCACAAGTAACAGTCTGGCCTAGAGGGCTGGTATCAGTCTACACTATTTTAACAGTGAGGGAGGAGTCCTTTCTTTCGAGTGTTGTTGACACAGTAGCAAGGACAGTTCCTCTAGGAGCCATGTGCCGTTATACCTCCCTCTTGTGGCTGACCTTGACAACTGTTATTTCTGTCACACTTCATGGGGGAAAGCACACCACTGAAGAGAGCTCAGTGACTAAAACTTAGCATGTATGTAGGGCAAAAAAGACCCAGGTTGTAAGAGGAGAATCTATCAGAGATTTGAGGCCGGGACAATGGGAGAGACACGGATGCTACTAAGTGTTGCAGCCATCAGGTTTCTGTCACAACGAGGCCACGTGAACAGACCTCTTAGTTAAAACAAACAGCCTTCCGTGACACGACATGGTAGGTGTCCCTCTAACGTGGAGCCTCCTTTACCATTTCAAACAAATGAGTTTGAGAGTGAACAGACAGCTCAGACGTCTCTTTCAGCAACTGTGGGCATTTGTGCACTTGCTGCGAACATTTTAACGAGTTTAACGAGATGAGCACTGGCGCAATCGCTATATTCACAGATCTATAATAGACCGATTTACTTTAGTGCTCAAGATCCAGCTTAACTAGTGAGCAGTGGAAACCCATGCACTGACAAGTATACATAAACAAGTATTAACAGAGAGTCTGATCTGAGCTGTGCAAAAAATGCATTACCGCATCAAATATTAAGATGGGAATTGTAAACATACACAAGTGAGACATCAAGTTAGATCAACAAACAAACTAATAAATAAATAAATACATCTCTACTGCCCACGTTCACTCCCACCTCTTGTATGGGGTTGTCTGTAAAATTGACAAACTCTTAAAGGTAACGCGGTGACACTTACCGTAGTGTGCTTGGAAGGCTTGGGGCTTGACTACCTGACCGCAGTGGCTGCACATCACCAGGTAGAAGTCGTCCTGTGCGGGACACTGGCCGAATATGGGCATGTCTGCACACAGGGGACAGAGGGCACGGGTCAAGGAGAGGCAAATAAAAACAGACCTGTGTTCATCCGGTGCCCCAGTTGGCAGCCTACTCTGAACCTACATTGAAGCATCCATCATTTGTTATTGTAACACTGTAATAGCTCAAGAAAAAAATGGTCACGTCCTGGATAAAATTCAGACATCATTGCACTGCACAACACATACATGAAAATAAGTATCAATTAATCGTATTAAAAAAAAAAAACTCATTCACTCAAGATACCCTGACGAGCAAAGTCTATTGCAAGTCTATGCAAATACAGATCACTCCTTTGCACTAGTCCCCATTCATCACAGACAACATGTCCTAGTGATAAGAGGGAGGAAAAGGGCCGAGCCAGCAATCCAAAGGTTACTTGCTGTCAAAGAGCGTCTCTCCCAGATAGAAACAAACACAGCACACCCGAGGTACATCAAGCACAGAGTGTGGATCATTTGTGACTTCAAATTAAATAGGTGTGATCACAAAGACATAAAGTACAATAAGTTTACACCCTAATGGTTCCTGTGTTATTATATGTGGTCCTCCTCCACACAGCCAATATCAACTTTCTTAATTCACCTCCAATTATCTTGTCATCACATCTCTATGAAGAGCCAAAACTCCTTCTTATATCTGAATTAATATCTTTATTCATTCTAAACCAGTCTTCCCTTATTTAAAATGCCAATTTGTCAGCAATTTCTACAGTAATGTGTGTATTCACTGATACAAAGGATTTAAAAAAAAATAAAAACAATCAAATAAGAGCTGAAACACTTTGGCCGAAAAACAATCTAGAATTTATGACAATCTTTAAGGCAACAATGCACAATATTCTCTATTCCACTTTCTCAATTATGAAGATTTGTGGCCTTTTTCGGTTGGTAGTAAAATGAATAGACTAGGTGTTTAGACTATTGGTGACACAAAACAAGCAGTTTGTCATCACCTTGGGCTTCAGGAAATTGCAACTGTCATTTTCCATTTTTTTTTTTTTCAGTTTTTCTGACATTTTATAGACCAAGGATTTACTTAGACTCTCAGTCAGGACTAATCTGAAGCCAGCTCATGCTTAACACAACAAGACATTATGGAGAAACAATTAAAATGTGGACAGATACAAACTAACCTGAACCCTAACATTTCACAACTCATAGTAGTGTGGTGTCTGTCCAGGATTCAGTGAAACTGGAAAGAAACTGGGAGAAATTTCAGTGGTTCTTTTTTTTTTATTATTATTATTAAAGATGGGAACTTTCTTGCAGTGCAACTTTCTTGCAGTGCAACTTTCTTCAGCGCAACTTTCAGGTGCGCGATCATAAAAAGCACAAGGAGCGTGAATGCAAAGGTGCACGAAAGCCATGTCTGCAGCTCAGGGAACCTCAGGGCCAATACTATGAACCGAGCCTCACGCTTCACAAGCCACTTAAAAGGCAAATCAGAGGGAGGCGCCTCTCCTCACCAGTATGTGATCAAAATTTACCCTGGCGCAGAAAACCAGAAACCACCTAATTAAGGATGCTAATTAAGAGGTTGCCTGGGGTGTTATCATGAGATGAGCAGCAGACGGGATACAAGAGGATACGAGAGGAGAGAAGTGGAGTCCCTCTCCAATATGTACACCACCTGGGCCGTCAAGGGTTCTCCAAACATGGCTGGCCGAGTCTGGAAGGGATGAGGGCCATTAAGCTAAGACCATGTAAAAGGGCCTACCTGGCGGGTTCCCTCTCAGGGACGTCAGAGGCAGTCTTGTGTGGATGAATTGACAAGCCTGATGCTACTTAATGCGTGTCAATTGTCTAAAGCCAATCTGCTAAGTGTCTCCTTCAGCAGCACTGGAGCGAAAAGACTTATTATCACCGCGGCCTGGGTCTACCACAGAGAAAAGGAAAATGTCCTCACTTAACAGACAAAGGCATGTAAATTATATAGAACCTGAGAAGGGTAGCACACTGATGATGTGCAGAAGCAAAGGTCTGACTACTCTGCAAAAAGAGCATGTGCAGAAATGTGACGAGGAGTGTTAGTACTCACCGGTTGCCACTTCCAAGCGTAAGCCATTAAAGCATTGGTTGGAAGCCGGTCTGGAAGTTCTGGGTAACTGTTTGGTTCTACGTGTCTGTTTTTATCCCATTTTCTCTAAGAGCAATTCTCCCGTACCACTAGCAAACTGAAGCTACGACGAGAGAACACACAAAGTTGCTCAATCGATAACTTTGCACAAATTTCTCATAAAACTCTACGTTCTCTGAGATGCTTTATGGCCAAGAGCTGCGGAGTCCAACAGGGCAACCACATTTCCTTGCTGGATCAATAGCAAGGTCAAACCAGACTCATTCCCAAACTGCTGCTGTTGTTCACTTGGAGCGTTCTCCAAGCGGGTTGCTCAACTACAAAAGCAGCCTGGCTAGATCGGCTTGCCACTCTGCATTCAACGCGCTGGCACCGGCTGAACTGTACCGCTGAAATGGCCCGACTTGAAAAGTGGTCAAACGCCACAGTGTCTGCCCCGTTCTCAATCTCCATTTTCTTCTTGTGCAAAGAGGAGATGAAAAGGATAGAGAGAGAAAGGAAGTCACCGTGGAGGAGAAAGAACGGACAGAACAACCGAGCAAAGCCAAGACAGGAGCGGTGACGAAAAAAAAGAGAGAGAGAGAGAGAAGCAGGCCGAGGCCACAGCAAGACAAAGAGTGAGCAAGCAGAGGACCTGCGCTGGAGGAGGAGGAGGAGGAGGAGGAGGAGGAGGAAGAGAGCTGGTGAGCACGAGACAGAGGAAGAGAATGAGAGTCCAGTTAATTTCAGCATCCTCATCCATGGCAGTGACGAATGATCTGGGTGGAATAGTAGCAGCTCTGGCTGCCTCTGAGCAGCACGCACGCTGGCTGAATCTGACCTGTGGCTGACACTCGCACTACATTTCCCAGCTTCCCTGACAGTGCCGCTGTAAAATTTATTAAAAAAAGAGAGACGGATGATGAGTGAATTCAGTCATTAATTGCCATACATCTTTACAATGTGTTAATCATCAGTGTGTGGTAGAGTGGCAGTTACACCACAGGAGGAATCTGGTGGTGAGTCATGGCGGAGAGGTGTAGTCATCCACTTGTAATACCCCTGCTCGACACACAGACAGAACAACATTCTATGAACACACACTTCTGCCACGAGCAGCATGTGGTGATCGGCCCCATGACACAAACAACAGTCACTGACAGATGCCGCTACATGATGGAGACACGTTTCGAGCCGGTGACCTCACAGCCTCGAATTTCAAATGACCATTCGGGTTTAGCTGCCTTCCTCCGAGAACGCTTCTCCTCACACGGAGATCCAACAATGTCGTCCACGCATTTCAGCACAAAGCAGACGACATCTCTTCAAAAAAGGTATCCGCCACAGCAGTGTACCCAGTGTAGCGTTTAGCGTGTTATTTTAAATATTTGGTATGAGAAATTAATCGTTTGTGTCATTAGGAGCTTCTGGGACGTTTGCTGCCGACATTGTGCAATGGTCTTGGGGTATGCACACAGGCCACATTGTTGACCGATGCAAATGCAACATTAGATAAGTGCCCTGTCAAGTAGCTTGCAATTAACCCTTTCCTTTACAGCAACACGTGCAGAGGGACAAAAAAGAAACTAAAGCTGGATACACGCGGACGACATAGCGACTGTGGGCCAAAATCATGTGACCAAAGTGAAATGTGCCACCGTTCCTGCCAGTTGTTCCTCACCGAGATATGACTTCAGACAGATTTACCTGTTCTGTAAATTCATTATCAGACTGCATGAATGAGAACCAGGCGCAGTCCAAAACCATCAAGTTCTGCGACAAATATTCACAACACAGCGATCGCCTTGTTGTTGGCTGTGGAGCTAATGATGTCGTTGAGCGTCTCAAGATGATCCTCGTGGTTTTAGCTTAATTAGTGTGGTTTTTCTCTGCCAAAACGCACCCGCAAATAGAATTTCAAAAAAAAAAAAAAAAAGGAAAATTCATTTTCGCTCCACACTTTGTTCTGAAATAGAGCTCACTCAAAGAAAAGGACTAATCTCAATGTTGGTGTCCTGGTAGCTGCGATGACCGTCCCACAACAGCAAGGTCACATTTGAGAGGCCCCGCTCGTGTGTCCTTGAGCAGGAGATAAGAATCCTTTCTGCAAAGTGACTAAAAGTAGCTGTGGATGTGTTGCTGAATTGCATAAAATGCTAAATAGCCATCATCTTTGCAAGTGTTCACTTTTAAGGGGGTTTTCCACAAAGCACGTAACCTTTAATTCAACAAGCAAGGCCTCAAACTGCAACCACTGTATCACTGTAGTAACAAAGTTGATTAATCATTCATTCAATTCTGACTTGCACGAACAGGTTAGCCTTCAACTTTCTCATTCTGATGTCTTACAGCTTGGGAAGCCTTGAAAAATAGTGAATGGCTGTTGATCCGTAATCAAAAGGTGCCATTTTCTTATTATAACAATTTACCTTTGTGGCGAGGCTCGTTCTAAATCCAGGCCCGCCAGCAGGACAAATCAGCTAACGCTAATCGAGGTGTTTCCAAAAATAAAATTGAAGCCCAAACTGCTGTGAAGCGTCGCTCTGCGGCTCAGAAGCCAGACGATGTGCGCTTCTGACATTGGGGGTTTATCACTTAGGTCTTTTTTTTTCTGTCATGACTCAACCATTCCCCTTTACAGACCGAATACTCGACAACACTTAGCAAAGCATACAATATGTTCAGCTGTAGGGAGAAATCCTGGCATGATCCGAGACCATAGTTACAAGCAGGAACTTTATCGCCTCATCACTTTCATCCACGGTGATGACAGACTTTCAGAGTTTACATTTGTCAGGCCTGAATTATTCAGAAACATATCTACTTGGAGGACCGGTGCTCCGAAAGACATTAAAAAGTTACCTTTAATTTAGCATTTTCTTGAATTAGCTGACAATATTTAACTAAATATGCTGCAATAAAACAATACTGCTGGTCATATTTTGTGCTGCGGGAGTGTGATAAACAGGAGCATACCCTATGATAACTTTAAATGATTTTAATAGAACTGTGACTAATAAGGGTCTTTTGCAAAAAGTCCCGACAGCTGTTTTAACGCTGACATTTGCATTTGGGGTTTTTCATTTTGACAAATCAAACAGGTCTCTACTGATTAACTTTCACACTCTACACTACTATCTTAAAATTGTTCTGCCCGGCAGACCTTGCTGTTGTCTCAGACTGAGGGAAAACATGAAATATGGTGGAGGGTTTCATGCGTAAAATGGCAGAAATGTGGATGGTAACCAGTAAAGTCCTTTAGATGCATTCTCCAAGCAGAACATGACATTGTTATTATTATTATGTATGAGCCTGTACCCAACTACAGCGAGTCTACTTAGTTATCTTAGTTATTTTAGGGGCAGATGTAAATGTCTGTCAACTAGCACACGAATATGAGGCACATGTTTCACTTATTATATCCGGTAGTCCGGTCAATTCATGATGCACATGATTTACAGTAGGTGTACATTTTGGCCCGAACGACGAGTGTAAAATGTTTGAATCCATGTGTGTGTATGTGTGTGTGTGCAAACCTCCAGAACCAAAATACACCTTTGGCCCTAGAGGAAAAAAAACACACTCACCTTCTCTGCACAAACGCATGGCTTCTCGATTTTTCCCGAAGTCTTTGAAACTTTCCTCCGATTCAGCACCTGAAAATGAGGCGATCCGACACACAGACAAATAAATAGTTGCACTTGCTTGCCTGCCCGTGCTGTTGCTACCAGTAGCGTTTCTTCATATTCCACCAAAAACTGCATGCAATCGGCCAAAAAACAGGACAGGACTGGCAACTGTCGCGCTCCACCTCGCTTCCTCGCCCACAATCGGGACGCTGGGGAACTCACCGTCGTTGCCGTGGAGTTTGGCGGCGTCGACCCAGTTGCTCCAAGGCTGTCCCGGCATTGTTTCAGGACTAGGCAATGATCTCCGCTCCGCAACAGTCGCCATTGCTGTGGAGCCTTCTCCCCGCTGGATCTGCTGCTGCTGCTTCAGCTGCTGCCTGGCCGCTCGGCGCTGCTCCCCCCTGACGTCATCCTCGGCCCTTTCCGACATTCTTTCCGCTACAATGTAACAACACAAGAGTCAGCGGTGGTCGCGCTCGGGATAGGAGGACTTTTTCACTGATTGACACGGGCAAGCGCGTGTTGTTTCACCGCACCGCCCCTTAAAAAAAAAAAAAAAAAAAAAAGAAAGAAGAGAAAGAAAGAAAAAGAAAAAGAAGAAAAAAAAAAAAAAAGCCTGTGTGTGTGGCCACTTGAAAAGCAACAAGTTCAAAGCTGGAACTCTTTTATGGAGAATTATAGAATTTACATTAAACTATAATATACATGAATAACTATGGTACATTATTACATTGTATTGTATAGTAAGGCGGCATCATTCAGCCTTGTGGTACATTATGTACAATTATAAAGCTGGCTGAGCAGTGTGACAGTGTTCCTTGCAAAGTGCATCATGGCTGCTTTTATTCTAGACTATAGTGTAGTATAGAGTTGTAAACATTTACTGTCTCCATTTCAGCATCCTATCAAATACTTCCCTTTGAGGCAAATTTGAGATATTGGGCTGTTGCAACAAATCAAAAATAGCTGCCTTGACTGCCTGATTTGTAAATTTTTTTTGGCGGGGGGGGGGTTTGTGTGTCACCAGTGGACGGCTGCACAGAGTTCGTGCTACTTCTGAGTATCACAGATCTTGCAGTGACACTTTTCATGGGGCAAAATGTTCAATTGGTCGCTTATTTTCCATGCTAAGAAAAAGCAGGCATTTAAAATCGGAAACATCAGCCAAGGGAATGCACATTAAGCACACCAATACGTAAACGTTTTCTTTTCTTTTCTTTTTTTTTACGATTTCAACAGCCAAAGCAATCGTGTCTGCAGACCTAAGAGAAGTTCATTTTGCGGGCATTAACCAACTTACCATTGGGCCAATGTGCACAACCACATTTTTAAGATGAACTGATCAGTATGTAGACTTACGAGTGGATTCAGTATAATACTATCACATGCATTATGCTTTCCCTGAACCTGTAGACACTAACTTTGACGCGAGTCTTCACGCACATGAATACAAGAGAAACGTGTTTACAGATCAGTTGATTTGATCAAACTTTCCAGATGAGTTAACCAGAGGCAAGGTGCCTTCACTTTCACTTTCAAAATGAAATATTTCTGATCTACCCCAGAGACTCACGCATTTAAGTGGCAAAAGCTGGAGAGCAAGAAAACAAGAAATGGAAGCTCTTGATAATGTCTAGTACAGAGACGGCGGATTCTCCCAAAGAGACAAAGTAGCACACTGATGGACTTGACTGACTTACAAATGGCATAAACATTTCTGTCTTCATCTGTTGCTGTCCTTCCTATTTTATATGAGGTGACGATGTAGTGGGGGGAGTCTAACTAACCACCTTTCTTTTCAGTCTTAAATCCACAAAAATTCTTACGACACGACCATCTGTCAGTTTGACAGAAAAACACGAACAGTTTAAGCAGCCTTCTGCTCTGCTTTCTGAAATTTAATGGCGGATATCTGAGAAGAATCATCCAAATAAATGGCAGAAAAAGTTAAATGTGGTCCCGTTTGGCATGTATCCTGAAGAGCCTTGAGCAAAAATGACCTTGGCTGTCTGCTGCTAGCTTCCAACGTACAGTTCAGAAACTTGGCTTTGTTTTAAGACCAAGACTAAAATTAGAAATACAAATTAGAAGGTTTGTCCTAAAGATGCTGCCAGTGTCTCACATAAACAAGTGGCTGTATGTCCCATTTCTTTTACTCTTTATTTACTGTATTTGCATGCACCTCAGTCACAAATTGATCTGTTGTGTCAAAGTGTTCCAAAAGATATGACCACTGCAGACTACACTACTGAGTTAGAAAGCATAGCTGCATGGGTTCATACAATGAGGACAGTGAGTTTCAAAAGGCAGCCTTTGTTATGAAATGCTACTATTAGAACTGTTAAAATAGTCAAACTAAAAACATAATCAACATCTTTGATCACAAATCTAAAACTGGCAGTGGGACAGAATATATTACGCTCAGGTTACCTGGTTGGTCAACGACATTTCACTTTACTACTTTAATATTCATTTGACATATTCACTCAACAGCTGGATGAGCAGACATAATTATGACACTGGATGATGCTGCTGCTGCGGTTTGAGGGAGACCACGCATGAGAAGTCATGTATGTTTAAACTTTTAGTCGCTTGTTTGCTTTATGTTCAGCAAACCGTGGGTAAAAACATAATAGTCTCTGGCTCTTCTATGATAAGTCACAAGTGTTTGACAGACAGGATCAACACAAGCAGATTCCCCTCAATGACACACAATCATTAACGGTATTCTTCAAGAGACATCCGTAGCAAATCTGGTTACTCTGTAATGTGTGACTTACCCATTTAGCCACTGCCTCAGAGTATAAAGGCCAGGAGGATGACATTTTTTGGTATGCGTTTTTTTGAAGGTTAGCCGTGCTGTTTTTCCTAACCAGTCCATAATGAGTTTGACATACTGATGCCTTAATACTGGTCCATCTCGGTGAGTAGCAGCGACTTTTGGTCTCGGCTGGGACCAGAAGTGCAGCCGCTTTTTAAAAAGCATCCAAAATTCTTAATCTTTAACGGACAGAAATCACAGGCTTTCCTCAATATCCCCTTTTAGACATGAACTGTAATCCCTCTCTCTATTTTACAAGCTGGCATCTTGTTTGGAAGGGATTTTGTTATTTTTCTGTAAAAGTTGCTTTTTTTTTCTTTTTTTTTTGCATTGCTCAAGTGTGATTAAAAGCAGGAACATTGCCAAAATCAAACACACACATTTCACCCCTGGTATTTTTGTGTCCAGTGGATGCACAAATCACCAGACTGAACATCAAAGCCTGATCATACACATTTAATGACCAGAAAAATAAAGACTCCTGCACAATATTCGGCAGTCCAATACAACAGTCTTGTAATTACATACTGACTTTGACAAAAATGTAATGGTAGATGTTTGCTGAGGTGTTGGTGTTGTGTTACATTTCACTGAATGGTACTTGCAATGTTCAAGTCATACGAGCACAAACAATAAAACAAATACCTCACCTTCAATATATGCAACTCACCCAAGGACCAGTACAAACTATATCCTAAATAGGAGACACGCTGTTGTTGAAGCCTCAATAAGTAACACCTCCCTGACAGAGTGCAGCAGAAACTGAATATTAAAGAATATTTCTATTAACGACTATTCGTATTTGCAATACTGTTGTATTGGATTGCACTGCTTTTCATTTTCAAGTAAGTGAATGTATATTAATGTCAGAATACAAGAGAGTTTTTTTTTTAGTTTGGCTAGATACTATTTACCTTTCATCTAGCACACTGATTTAATCATGGCTACATTAATAGATAACTTAACTGGCAATTTTAAAACTTGGCCCTATTGTTTACATATTTGGGGTTTAAAATGACTGGTAGTTACAAAAAGTTTTCGAATAAGTCCAACAGATCGCCTCAGCCTGCAGTCACGAACGGCCGATAATGGCTGCAATGTAATCCCTTGGGACAACTTTGCCTGTCAAGGTACATCCACTGAGAGTACTTCTTTTTGTAATAGTAATGTTACCTCGCAGAACACTGCACTTTCTACTCTAGTTGCTGCGACTTTGGTGCTTTAACACGCGAGTTCGGACTAACTAGCGTGTTAAAACACCAATGTTGCACAACAACACCAACTAACTAACTGATAGAGGAAGCCAAAGACTGGCAACACCCATGTTCTGTGAGGTAAAATTACTGATTCGGTCAATGGAGTCTGGTGGCTTTGAACCAAACGATTTAATGACTGTTCCTAGTTAAAAAGATCTTCCTGATCTATCTCTGGAGGGGTTCTGTTTGTAGTGTTGCCAGACACTTCAAATAACAAACTAACCCTGTCAGAGTAAAAAAAAACAAGCAATTTTAATAGACATAGTTTGACTAGTGCAGTTGCCCCAAGGGATACACTACAATTATTACATTATAGCCCATTTACAGCCTATGTTGCAGCTACCACTTAAAATGGTAAAAAAAAAAAAGAAGTGACCAAAAAAACTACAGGGTTGTGTGTTTGCTGAAAAGCAGTTACTATAAAATTTCTAAACTGAACTCCTATGTGTCTCTAAGTACGACTTGTCAGTGCTATCCATCTACTTATGATTATTGTACATCTATAGAAACACACTGTTGTCACTGGAGTGTAAAGTGATGAGTGGCTGTGAGATCTTACCTTCGCAAAATAAGAAAAAAGGAACTTATTTTTAACTCAATCAGCCGATCCTCATCAGTTTGGGTGATTGCTGGCTGCCACACACACTGGAGAGGAAGTCTGGAGACACACACAAGCCCACGCACACATAGACAAGCATTGAGAGGAGGCACGTCAGTATCAGGTTCTTTGTTTTGCTGGTTCTTGATAGAGATAACCAGTGAATATGAAGTTCATATGTCACTGTCCTCCCTGGGCCTTGTCATGGAGTTTCACCATTGTGCATTAATCCAATCCATTAAGCACCATCCCTAACCACCTTCTCCTGCCCTACAGTAATCCCTTTAAAAGACTGGGATCGTACCATTTTTATCATTTTTTTAATTGTCCGATTAGCTAATGCAAGGCATACTGTAATATATTCATAGAGGAAGCCACAAAGCACAAGCATACAATGATAACTATTGTGTATGAATTACAACAACATATTTTAGGTTTGTTTGAATTTGCACAATACTTCAAAAGGTATTAGTCAAAACCTTTTGCTGAGGCCTATAAAATCCCAGGATTTAATAGTTTCAGATCGGACGGGTGAAAATGTATGCACATTTAAGATTATAAAAGTGAAGAATATGAAATATGACATGTGAACACTAATTTTTCGCAGACATTGTGATGTGTCATACTGTTGCAGGTAAAGCTCAGGTGTAACTACTTAATGGTGGCTCTGATATGTAGGTGTACCAGTAAGTTCCACACTTCTGAGTGAGGTATCCTGCAGATAATGACAAATTATGGCATACAAAAACTGCAACTGTATCCGACTGGACCTATATTTTGCTTCGGCCAGAGGACCAATGCTCTCCGAGAAGCACAGGTATTGTAGATAAAAATTTGTGATTATAAGTAACCTGGAAATCTCAGCTTTTAGTCTGATTTTTCGTGTACTTCCAATAAAGAGTAATACTGCTCAATTAACCACTTCCACAAATGTATCCTATTCTAACTCTCTCACTATCTAGCTGCTGCTCAGTCATCTGACTACCCTGATGTTACATTGTGTACCCAAAGGGTAACCAACAGACCTACGTCGCGGCAGATATTCTTGATGTAACTATTAACATTGATAATGCTAAATTTTGCTACCAACGGTACAGTGCAGCCAATACTGTCTTCAAATTGTGGTGTTGTACATATAAATGGCTACAAATCCCCAACCTTTGACACGATACTGATGCTAATACCATCGAACCCCCGTAGAGCCAAAACGCTGCACTTAAATTACACTTTAATAACACTATTTTTCACTATTTTTATGCTACGTTGCTTGTTGTTAACAGAAACGTGTCACCATCCAAATACTTAGAAACTGCATTGCATATATAAGATTAAGTCATGAACATAAAGATTTGACAAACTTACAACCGGAAACCTTTATTACAAATCTAACCTACAGTAGGCTTTTAAGAATGTGGTTGAAAGGAGTCTGTTCTGTGATCTTAAAGTATGAAGACAATGGCTTGCATATACTTTGCTTCAATTATAACGGATGGTTGACGAGATTCAAATCTGTGTCACAATATGGATATAAACTGATGGATTTTTCCAATAGGAAACTATTTACACTAAATCACAGAAAATACTCATCTTGCCTTCAATGCAATGAACTATGGTCTGCTGTTCACAGCTCATAGACAAAAGTTGGGTGCACCCATAACATGGTATGATCATTTTGATACAATGCGACGCCACTGAAAGTCAACATAAGAAAGAGACATAAATGTCTTTAGACATTTCTACAAACACTCAGTATGGCAGCAGGGTAAGTGTAGGCATGCTGTGCACTGTAATTTTGTTCCTCCAAACACTTAAAACAGGCAGTATAATCAAACCTGACAGTACTCGTGTGGGGTCAATGAAGAGACTGTGTCAAAGGCCATGACTGGCAAGAGATAATATAATGTAACCTTTTTGAAAACGAAGTACTTGTCATTGAGAAGTAGGTGCACAACTTGAGAGGACAACTCAGTTAGCAAGCTAGCATTAGCTAACAAGAGCCAGCAGTTTTGTTGGCTAGCGTTGTTCCCACCTCTATCACACACCACCGTACACTAACATTTCCCCCCCCCAAAAAATTAGACGAGACAAAGTCAACATTAATCGTAAATACGTGAAAAAAGACCTAATGTCAACCAGGTGTTGTGTCATGACAACAGGCTCCATCCAGTGTGGGTCTGTGACTGGTACAATGTTACAGTGGAGGCTACATTAGCCTGCTAGCTGAAGCCTGTAGCCAGCCATGACTAGCGTTAGCGAGGAAGCTGGCAGGAGCCTGACAGCACAGCACAAGTCATTAGCAGCCGTCACGGATCGACAACAACGTCGCTCTTACCGAGGCTCTGGGTGCTGTAGACGTAAACGGGACACCAGGCGGGTGTAAATCAACTGGATGCACAGGGCGAAGGAGACAGAAGACGGTGGGAAAGAGCGAGTGCAGTGCTCAGCCTCTGTGGAGGTCTTCACCTGGTGCTTCCATGTCTGTTTACCAGACTGCATTCTGGGACGGAGACGTCACTGCGTCAGGACGCACGTACGCGCTTACGCACGCACGATTTAAAGCAGCTCCTCCACCATCACAGTATTTTTTTTAATCCTCCATGAAATACATAAAATTTATGACGAGCACTGAACTACAAACAAGCTAAAGGATGTGTAATATAAGTTGAACTTTAAATATTATATTTAAATAGCTGTAGGTTTCAGGAGTGATGTACAAATGTTTTTCTGTGACTTTTTGACACCAATTTGGGATTGTAATCCTACTGAACCTTCTCCATGTTTTGTTACACTGTGATGGATAACATAATATCATTTGTAATTTTAGCTGTTTAGTAAAAATACAACCATCACTATAACATTTCAGTTGACTGCATGATTGTAATGTAAATCCCCATGCAATGTAAATAATGGTAGTGTAATGTACTTATTTATGCTTTCACGGCTTCACATTTTACTCTCTCTGTTCTTTCAACTTGGTGAAGACGTTCCTTATTGTTTATTTATCATGTAGGCTAATGTGCATTTATTCTGTAAATCAAAGGAAATGCGGGAGCTGCTCACAACTGAAAAAAATAAAATAAAACTAGCACAATGTGATCGTGTTAAAACACCCCAAAACAAATCAAGCAATTAACTAATAATAGTTTTCTCAAAATTTCTAGACAGAAGTGAAGCTGTCACTTTTTACATACCTTGTCCTGTTTGTCCTAAATAGATAGAAACTCAATTTAATATTCTTAACAAAAGGTTTCACTTTGATCCCCAACAGTGTATGTTTTGTGTCAGTACAGATCTTATACCCCTGTTTTTGAATGGAAGGATAAATTACAGATAAGAGACATACATTATCTATAGGACTAAGTAATTATTTCACAATAATAACACTGAGTAAATGTCACATTAATGTTTTCTTGAGTAAAATCTTTGAAAAAAACTGGCTTGCAGCCTCGGCAGCCAATCACCGTCGTCCTTTCCGGGAGGCGGGGCCATCTGCTTTGTTCACTTCCTGTTGTTCAATAAAGTTTACCCAGCTTAGTTCAGAGATGGGAGCTGTTACAGATGGTAAGTAGCATTTTAATCCATTCATTTCGGCTCTCTGGTGAAAACCACGCGTGGAAATGTGTGCCGAAGCTCTTAAAGTATCCTCACATTGCCAGCCACGTGGTTAAAACGAGCCAATTTGACACGTATAGGCAGTTTGATCTCAAAACAGCTAATATACAGCAGCCATGCTAGCTAGCGAACAGCTAGCTCGGCCGCTCCTCGGATGTACCTGCTGTATCCGAGACGCTGAATGATTCTTGCTCTTTCCTCCAAATCTAGATGAAGTTATTCGGAAACGCCTTCTTATCGACGGGGACGGAGCTGGTGATGACCGCCGCATCAACGTGCTGCTGAAGAGTTTCACCAAGTGGTGCAACTCGCCCGCGACCCCGGAGGAAGGGTGAGGGAGCTCTTCGTTGCAGATCCCCCACAGAGCCCTGGACTTTGTCACCGAGCATTTCTATGAAAGTGTTATGGAGAACTTGCTTTGGGTCGTAAATCGTCTTGTAATGCTTCTCAGGTTCACTCAGTATCAGAGGATGCTGAGCACGCTGGCCCAGTGTGAATTCTCCATGGGGAAGACGTTGATGGTTTATGACATGAATCTTCGGGAAATGGAGAATTATGAGAAAATCTACTCAAACATAGGTAGGAGATGTGGACTTTCTGACACTGGCCGTGCATGTTCATAATCAAGTATGCACACTAGTTGTTTTTGTGTTCTTTTATTTGCCAGTAATACTCCTCGTTCTTGCAGTTCATGCTGTCATACTAGAACAGGGCCACAAAGTATGTTGTTGTGCTACAAAGAATCACCACTATTGTTCACATTGCAGAGCAAAACATCACCTCTGCGCATGAGAAGATAACAGAGTGCAAAAAAGAAATTCAGAGAGCGAAGAGGATACGGAAAAATCGCCAGGGTAAGAATATTTCCTCCAGATTGGTGAGATGTATTACTTTTTATGCTGTTTTTATAGACTGAGGAAGACTAAAGTTGTTCTAGGTGTAGTACCAATATTTTTATTTGTAAAACCAACAGATTAAACAGTTTAAATGGTGCTGTCAATATGCAGATATTTAATTTGTACCCTTTTTTATTCTTCTGACTTCTCCAATGTGATTATTTGCGCTTTCTTTTTCCTTTTCATTATAAGTTTCAATTGATTAACTTTGGATTTTGAACTGTTATTTAGGACCCAAACCTGGGATTTGAGGACTTGCGAATGGCATTTTTCACTACTGTCTAATGTTTTATTAACTACACATTTAATTTAATCAAAGAACCTTTCATCAGAAGAATCAGTACTGAAAATAATCTTGAATCTAAACATTTCGGTTCGAATGACTGCTTGTCTCACACGTTCACATTTTGTCTTTCCCTCCAGAGTACGATGCTTTAGCTAAGGTTATCCAGCAACACCCAGACCGACATGAAACACTAAAGTAAGTCGGTCTCTCATTCGTTTCTTCCCAATATGAAGTTTTGTGGTTTATGTGCTTCATTGCGGTTTAATCACTTACAGGCAGTTGGAGGGGCTTGACAAAGAACTCCAGCAACTGTCTCACATCAAGGAGAATGTAGATGCAAAGGTAAAGCTAATTACATCAGTTATCTCTTCTAACCTAACCTGTAATGTCCTCAGTCACTGGTAATATCTTATTTGTTAAATCTGTCCCTCGCAGTTGGAGTTAAGGAAGAAGCAGTTCCACGTGCTCCTCAGTACCATACAGGAACTACAGCAGACACTGGAGAGTGAGTAACGAAGGACATTTTTGAGCGCTTTTGTTTGCACTCTTTGATGACCCTCCGTCATGGTCTTTATTCCGTTACATACGTAAACATAAGAAAAAGCAGAGGTACCTACGCAGTGCTAATTCCTTTCATCCCCCCTAGATGACGAGAAATCAGACAATGACGACAACAGTCAGGAGAGCCCGGTGGAGAATGGCGAATGATCCCAACTGACTTAAATGAAGTGAACGGCTTTTAGATGATTTTGTTTTTGTGTGAGAATTCTTTTTATATGTAATTTTGAATAAAATCGACTTGTCCACATATGAGTTGTCCAATTTCTGTTCAGAAATGGAGGATTTTTAGATTTCTCTCTGTCCATATAACTCATAAATTCTGTTCCAAGGTTTCCAGACTGACGAGGATTTAATGATGGGCGCACAACATTATATATCCATCATTGATGTGATTACTGGGTTGGAAGTCAGGACTAAATCAACTTTGTCTTTACTTCACTGAGATGCTGCCTCTTCATCGGTGGAGGCAGCCATATTGTTAATGGCACGATAGAATATCTTGCGTAGTTTTTTAAAATTATTAAAGCTTATGTGTGTTTTGCTTTCAAGCAAGTACTTTTTAAAAAAAAAAAAAATTCTTCTGTGAAACCACAGGGGGGCGCTACAGTACTTTTTATATACATAGTTGATGTACTAATGAGTTGGATAATTTTCTTAAAGTCACTGATTATTAATGTTCACATCCATAATCTTTTTTAGGGGCAAAATGACAACATTTAGTTTCAGAAGAAGAGATCCACTATCCTCACCTGCAAAAGCAAGTTGGAAAAGCCAAATGAGACAATTCAAACCAGACATTGTCTTTATTGCCGCACATATATATGTAAACATGAATTGGAGTCATTTGAATTCGGTATTTATATATTAAGGAACAATTTCCTTTTTGTCTAAAGTGGTCGAAAGTATTGTTACAGCATTCATAGTCTTTTGAGGGAATGATGTCTTAAACTATGATGAATTTTACTGTGTAACATTTTGCAGTAAGTAACTTTTTAACTTTAACTTGCTGCTGCATCTTAAGCGAATGTGTCACTTCTACACAGAAAGCAGTAAGAAAAATAAAAAAAGGTATAACAATCCTACAACTACTCTTATTATGCATTTGACGAATGGATGGTACAGTAGATTCGTGCTGCGAGGCCTTCGTCTCCTCTAAAACTCCACCAGGTATGTGCGGGCCTTCATGAGGCGTTTGAGGCGACTCTGCAAAGCAGCCCTCTTGCTGCCAATGTCAAGATCCTCCCTCAGCAAGAACTCTGAATTCTCTTTGTCCTGCATCACCTGCAGCATCTCCCTCTGCAGTTGGGCGGCAAACTCCTGCAACATCTGGTAGCGGATCACCAGCGGGATCTGGTCAGTCAGACGCTGGCTGGCAATCTGAAGGAGGAAAGAAAACGTCAAGTTTGAGAGACGAGAGTCGCTGTTCATTGCCTCTGTTCACAAATCATCCGTTTAAATTAAAACTTACTTTGTAATATGATTTAAGGTGGAGCGTCAGCTCCTGAAGTGTTGCATGATTATCCATTCTGTACACAAAACCAAGTATTTGGGGATGTTGTATACGCCTGTCTTCCTCCTCCTCCTCCCTCTTTCTCTCACTCAAACTGTTGCTGTAGGTCCTGTCCTGAGCGTAAACAAGCAGCTCCATCTTGAACTGAGTTCTCAGCGTGGATTCAGCAGTGATCTCTTTTTGTTGCTTAATGGATTCGATCTTTCCCTGGAAAATAAGATTCTGGTCAGTGTGGACACTGCAGAAAAATTATACATATTAAATGTTAAGAGCCAAAAAATACTGATAACGATTATCAAATCATCAGTATGTCACTATCAAACTCTTAGAAGATGGCTACCTTGGCAGTTTTCATGAGGTTCGGAAATCCAATGAAGCTACACTGAGCCAACTGGATGAACACCTTCCTAACAGCATCTGGAGGAAACGGAAATACAACAAGATACAGAGGCTTTGTTTCCACTTCACTGGTGTTTGTATGATAATACAGGAAAGTGTGATCAGTACAGACACCTTAAACCTGCCATATATCCAATCATATACCTCCTATGTCCTTGAGTCTCTTCACAGCTGGTTCTTCCAGCAGTTTGATCTGCTCCTTGACCATCACCTCAAAGGTCTTGTAGTTGATGAAGCCAGGCAGTTCCCTCCCACGGTACATCTCTTCATACTTCTCCACCTCTCTCTCAATCCTCTCGTTAACTGCAACACACAAATATATTTCAGAGTCCTGCTGTTTGACAGCTGTAGACCAGATCCAAATGATCCACTCACAGTTTTGTCCTGAGTGGTCCAGGTGGGCATTCCACTTCCCAAACTCTTTTCTGAGGGTAGAAAAGATGTTGAGCTTCTCTCCACACTTGAGTTCCTCTCCTGTAGTCAGACTGATGGCATCCTGAATGAATGCTGTCACTTTCTGCAGCACACACATCACAGCACAAACAAATATTTAAGATTCATACACGTCTTTATAGGCGGGTAAATATTGTGTCCTGTGGGGGAGCTCACGTCAATGAGGAATAGGAGTCTCTCAGCTGCCTCAGATGGGGGTCCATCGCCATATCTGTCCAGCTCCGCATGAGTCTGTGCTAGTTTCTCCTCTATCTGTTCTTCCAGTCGAGGCAGAGACCTCTGCAGATCACACAAGAGTCAAAACTTTAACATCAGAGGCAAATATTCATATTTTATACAGTAAATCATTGAGATGAATTAATAAAAAACATTTACCTCGATGTGATGCACCAGCTCAAGTGTGAGTTTCTCAGCCAGTTTAGGAACAGTAGCGAGGCCTTCATCATAGAGAGAGCTACAGCAAGAATAAAAAGCTAGTGAGCCCATGCTGCACAACCTCTCACACACTTTCACACTCACAGTTTGTATAATTGCCAAAAAGGAATTCACTTACTGGAAATTGACATGGTCACTGAAGAAGGCTTTCTCTCTTTCTGTTGCTTCAGTGAGCGTCACCTTCTCTGTGATCTCCTTCTGACCCCGACACTTGACGATCATGTAGCCCTTCTTCAGGTGGATGACCTCATTATGGACAATGTCCACCACCGTCTCTTCTGTGCCTTTGTCCACCAGATCAGGCTTGGTCAAGATACCTGAGAGAGAAAGACAGACAGTGAGCTATCTGAAGGTCGATACCTGAGCCGATTGGTCCTTTTCTGAAATCAGCTGTTTACCCAGAGTCCTCTCTCCTTCAGGATCCACCTCCTGGGCCATCTTCAAAGCCTCGGTGGTTGCTATGTCCACGTTGCATGGAACAACCACCAAGCTGATGGTTTCTTGTTTTTTGATGAACTTCTGGATCAGTCTCTTTATCTGAAAATAGGAATTTATATTGGACATGAAGTTTTAAGTTGTTCAACTATCGGCAGAGCTTAAGTGTCTTTCTGTTCTCATAAGATGTGAACTAAAAGTCTATAGCTTTGCTCGGTGAGATTGGAGAGGCCAATGTGGGAGGCCATTCAAGAGATGTTGTGGTGGTGGGAAACACAGAGGAATAACTTTGACCTCAGCATTGATGCTTTTCCTTGGAATAACTTTCTACCAGAGAAACTGTCCCTGTGTAGTGTAGAATAAACACACCTGGTCTCCAATGTTCTCTGGTTGTCCCTTTACAGCCACCCTGGCGATGCCGGGCAGGTCAATGAGCGTCAGATCTGGAACATCAGGAGAGGCGATCTCCAGACTGATGAGGTCATCACTGATCCCCACCCCGACCCCGGCCATTTCGTCCTGAGCTGGAGAGACAGAGGACGTAATGTAAAATGATTACAAAGAAACAAAAGTCTGTTGCTCCTTCATTACTTGGCTTTTGACAATGATATTTAAGAAGACTCTGTACTAGACCTTCTCTTATCTTTTTCTCCACATCTGCAGGATCATCTATGTCTTCCTCACAGGACTGGTAGCTTATCTTTCCGTACCACTCCTCTCCTTCTTTCTTTCTCTTCATCTTCAGTTCGAGAGGGCATCTTGTCACAATGCCTGAAATGAATGTACAGTAAATAACAAGAGAGAGGGACAATTCAAAGTGAATTCCAGTGTGCTTGGTGAAACAATGAAAAGCAGTAGGCTACCCCAAGTAACTGAGATATTATCTTCATAAATATGGGATCAATATTACATCTTCAAAATACGTTTCACGCATAATGACAAATCCATGACCCAAATGTATCGGGGACATTTTCTGTAGTGCAGCTATATATGTATAGCTGGTAAACACTATGCTAAACAGTAGCATTTTAACATTATGAGTATGCTAGTATGACTGCAGACACATCGTTTGTTGTTGTAAAAGAAAATAAAGTCCAAAGTCTAAGAATGTGGCTATACTGAATGGGTGTAATCACTTTTAGGTATGGTTTGGTGACATTTTGTTCAACTTGGTGCTTTTCAAGCATACAAAGCCCTTAACTGAACAATCCCTCTTTCTTTTATCAGTAATTTTTTTGGCCATTAGCACCAGCAGAGAGATGACAACAAACAAGGGAGAGAGAGAGAGATGCAACCAGCATCCTCAGCTCAACTCCAACCAGGGATGTTGTGAATTTGTGGTCATAATGCCTAAGCCATGGGGGCCTACAGGTTGGCACAGTGTTCTCAATTACAGTAGAGCATGTGCTGTTAAAACCAGAAGTACAGGTTTTGAGAGTTTCATCCCCCGGGGTGATTATGAAGTTGTGCTCACAGTAATCAAAAATTACACAGGCAGATGGATTAAGTAAAGCTTGCAACACTGTGGAGCACTCATGAGATTTATCTATTTATTTATTTGTTTTAATACCTGTATTGGCCAACAGTCAAACACTGACACCACATGAACAAACAAAAGCAGGGATCGCAACAGCAAAAGAAATTACATCTCAGCTCACCAATCACGTACAGAAAACCCAGCTTATGAAGATGTCACTCAACAGTTTGACAGCTTTTCTGTTTTTAATATATTGGATTGATGAGATGTAGCCTATTGTTTGACTTCATATTAAAAAAAAATAAGGTTAGTGATTGGATATCCTAATTATTCTCTTATTATGACTATGATTATGACCCACCGCTTCCTCTGGGCAGAGCCACCCCTGACAGCGCCTCCAGCACGGAGCTCTTCCCCGAGCTTTGGTCTCCAATCACGGCGATAGCAGGCAGCGCCAAGTCCTTCTCCACACCCAGAGAGCGAAGAGAGTCGATGAGGTCGATGCAGGGACGCACCTTCTCCTCATACTGCTGGTTCAGACTGTTCATGGTGGCGGCTTCTGTCTCCTGTGATGAAGAAAAAAGAATAAACCCGCAGAGAAAAGTTCTGCTCACTGACTTTAGTGCGTGTTGAGTCCACAGCAGCAGCAGCAGCAGCAGCTCCTCTCAGCCTGGTGGTGACAGAAACAATGAAAGTTTAGTTTCATTTAAGTTTCATTTCTTTCACTGTTGATGAGAAAAACATGCGGATGTAAGGTCGTTAAGTCTACCAGGAAGAAAACAACAACATATACCTGCCAATACCTCCGATAGTCTCCCTATTGCTAATCTTTGTAGATCATTGTAGACCCAAACGTAATTATAACTCCTTTGAAAGTCTTACTCTTAGTTTTTCACACCCAACCTGGAAAACACTAAAACCAGTGTTGGTTGTCACAGTATACCGCCCTCCTGGCCCGTACTCTGAATTCTTAACTAAGTTTTCAGAGTTTTTATCAGATTTAGTCCTTAGTGTGGACAAAGTGATTATAATAGGTGATTGTAATATTCATGTGGACAATGATAATGATGGTCTCAGCACTGCTTTTGTCTCACTATTGGACTCAATTGGCTTCTCCCAGAGTGTAAACTAACCAACTCACTGTTTTAACCACACTCGTGACCTTGTTTTGGCTTATGGTGTTGAAATTGAACAGTTAACAGTCTTTCCACACAACTCTATTCTATCGGACCATTACCTGATAGCATTTGATTTCTTGTTACTAGACTATGCACTATATGACAGAAAGGTCCTCACTAGATGCTTATCTGATAGTGGTGTTGCCAAATTTAAGGAAGTGATTCCTTTAGCATTTCAGCCTGTGTGTCCCTGTGCTGTGGATGACCCCCATGTTAATCTTAGCCCCTCCCAAATTGATTACCTGGTCGATAGTGCTGCAGGTTCACTGCGAATGACACTAGACTCTATCGCCCCTCTAAAAAAGAAGATAATTAAACAAAAGAGACAAGCTCCCTGGTATAACTCCCAGACACGCTAGCTTAAGCAATATTCACGCAAACTTGAAAGGATATGGCGTGCCACCAAATTGGAAAACTCCCGTTTAATCTGGCAAGATAGTCTGAAAACCTATCGAAAGGCCCTCTGTAATGCCAGAGCCACCTACTACTCCTCATTAATAGAAGAAAATAAAAGCAACCCTAGATTTCTGTTCAGCACAATAGCCAGGCTGGCAAAAAGCCAGAACTCTATTGATCCTTGTGTTCCTTTAGAGCTCAGTAGCAACAACTTCATGAGCTGATTTAATGATAAAATTCTGACTATTAGAGACAAAATTCCTCACCTCCTGCCCTCAACAGGGTCTGATCCAACTTTAAACCTAAGAACCATATGAACAGCTGTTAGACTGGATGTGTATATGGACTGTTTTTCTCCAATTGATTTTTCTGAATTGGCTTCAATATTCTCCTCATCCATGTCTGCTAGACCCCATTCCTACTGGGCTACTTAAGGAGGTCCTGCCCCTAATTAACACGTCCTTACTAGATATGATCAATCAGTCTCTACTAACAGGCTATGTACCACAGTCCTTTACAATAGCAGTCATTAAACCTCTCCTGAAAAAGCCTACTCTTGATTCAGGTGTGTTAGCTAACTATAGACCTATATCCAACCTTCCCTTTTTCTCCAGGATCCTGGAGAAAGTCGTAGCTAATCAGCTGTGTAATTTTCTAAATTCTAATAGTCTATTTGAAGATTTTCAGTCAGGTTTTAGAGCGAACCACAGCACAGAGACAGCACTGGTGAAGGTTACAAACGACCTCCTTATGGCATCAGACAGAGGACTTCTCTCTGTCCTGGTCTTGTTAGACCTGAGTGCTGCTTTCGACACCATCGACCATCACATCCTGTTACAGAGACTGGAACAGTTCATTGGTATAAAAGGAACTGCATTAAGCTGGTTTAAGTCCTATTTATTAGATCGATTTCAGTTTGTACATATTAATAACGAATCCTCTGTCCACACTAAAGTTAGACATGGAGTTCCACAAGGCTCAGTGCTTGGACCAATACTTTTTATCTTATATATGCTTCCTCTTGGTAATATTATCAGGAAGCACTCCATTAATTTCCACTGTTATGCAGATGATACACAATTATATTTATCAATAAAGCCAGATGAACCCAATCAGTTGGTTAAACTTCAAATCTGCCTTAAGGACATAAAGTCCTGGATGAGCAGCAACTTTCTGCTTCTAAATTCAGATAAAACTTAAGTTATTTTGCTTGGCCCCAGACACCTCAGAGACACCCTTTCTACCAACATAACTGCTCTGGATGGCATTGCTCTGGCCTCCAGCTCCACTGTGAGGAATCTGGGAGTCTTATTTGATCAAGATTTGTCCTTTAACTCCCACATTAAACAGCTTTCTAGAACTGCCTTTTTCCATCTACGTAATATTGCCAAAATCAGGCCCATCATATCCACTGATGATGCAGAAAAATTAGTGCATGCATTTGTCACTTCTAGGTTGGACTATTGTAACTCATTATCATCAGGCTGCCCCAATAAGTCGTTAAAGACTCTCCAGCTGGTCCAGAACGCTGCTGCTCGTGTTCTGACAAGAACTAAAAGAAGAGACCACATTTCTCCTGTACTGGCTTCTCTTCATTGGCTCTTCAAAATCCTTCTCCTCACCTACAAGGTTCTTAAGGGTCAGTCTCCATCATATCTTAAAGAACTCATAGTACCGTAATACCCCACTAGAGCACTGTGCTCCCAGACTGCAGGCCTACTGGTGGTTCCAGGCTCCTCTCCTGTGGAATCTCCTTCCAGTCTGGGTTCGGGGGGCAGACACCCTCTCTACAAGAGTAGACTAAAAACCTTCCTTTTTGATAAGGCATATAGTTAAGGGCTGGATCAGGCCTTGGACCAGCCCCTAGTTATGCTGCTATAGGCTCAGACTGCCGGGGGACTCCTATGATGCACTGGGCTCCTCTATTCTCTATCCTCCTCTTCCTCTCCATCTTCATGCCTCATGTCCCTTTAATGTCTGTTACTAACTTGGTATCTTCCCTGGAGCCTTTCTGTGCTTTTCTCATCTCTCAGCTTCCTGTGGATCCTGGTCCTGGTCCTGCTGATGTGGTTCTCCGCTTCATGAATCACTGCTGCGGATCGTCGGCCACTCGTCACATTTTTCAATAATACTATACTGCTAATCTTTTAGTCACACTCCTATTGTTAGTGCTATAGTCACTGTTAGTATGTTGGTTGCTGTTTGTGTTGTCTCTCTCCCTGTCTGTCTCTCTCTCTCTCTGTCCAACCTCCACCCAACACGGACCCCTACAGAAGCCGCCCACATTGAGCCTGGGTCTGTTCGAGGTTTCTTCCCGTTAAAGGGGAGTTCTTCCTCCACTGTTGCTCAATATAACATCTGATGCTGCTCATGTGGGAATTCTTGAATCCTTAATTTTGAATTCCTGAATCGTTGGGTCTCTCTCTCTCTCAATTAAAAGAGTTTGGTCTAGACCTGCTCTTTATGTAAAGCGTCTTGAGATAACGCTGTTGTGTATTGGCGCTATATAAATAAAGATTGATTGATTGATTGATTGCTGCTGCGGTTCTCTGGCTTCATGAATCACTAATATGATGATAAAATGATATAACTCATAAATTCTGTTCCAAGGTTTCCAGGCTGACAAGGATTTCATGATGGGCGCACAACATTATATATCCATCACTGATGTGATTACTGGGCTGGAAGTCAGGACTAAATCAACTTTGTCTTTACGTCACTGAGATGCTGCCTCTGCATCTGTGGAGGCAGCCATATTGTTAATGGCACGATAGAATATCTTGCGTAGTTTTTTAAGCAAGTACTTTTTAAAAAACTATTTCTTCTGTGAAACCACAGGGGGGAGCTACAGTACTTTTTATATATACATAGTTGATGTACTAATGATGAGTTGTATAATTTTCTTAAAGTCACTGGTTATTAATGTTCACATCCATAATTTTTTTTAGGGGCAAAATTACAACATTTAGTTTAAGAAGAAGAGATCCACTATCCTCACCTGCAAAAGCAAGTTGGAAAAGCCAAATGAGACAATTCAAACCAGACATTGTCTTTATTGCCGCACATATATATGTAAACATGAATTGGAGTCATTTGAATTCAGTATTTATATATTAAGGAACAATTTCCTTTTTGTCTAAAGTGGTGCAGTCAAAGTATTCATTTATAGTCATTTATAGTCTTTTGTGGGAATGATGTCTTAAACTATGATGAATTCTGCTGTGTAACATTTGGCAATAAGTTACTTTTTTAACAGGAGTGCGTGTCACAGTACATTTGAAATAAGTCGCCATGCACTGACATTGGTCTGTTGTTGCTGCTGCATCTTAAGCAAATATGTCACTTCTACACAGAAAGTAGTAAGAAAAATAAAAAAACTACTACTAACTAATAAAAACTACTCTTATTATGCTTTTGACGAATGGATGGTACAGTAGATTCGTGCTGCGAGGCCTTCGTCTCCTCTAAAACTCCACCAGGTATGCGCGGGCCTTCATGAGGCGTTTGAGGCGACTCTGCAAAGCAGCCCTCTTGCTGCCAATGTCAAGATCCTCCCTCAGCAAGAACTCTGAATTCTCTTTGTCCTGCATCACCTGCAGCATCTCCCTCTGCAGCTGGGTGGCAAACTCCTGCAACATCTGGTAGCGGATCACCAGCGGGATCTGGTCAGCCAGACGCTGGCTGGCAATCTGAAGGAGGAAAGAGAACGTCAAGTTTGAGAGACGAGAGTCGCTGTTCATTGCCTCTGATCACAAATCATCCGTTTAAATTGAAACTTACTTTGTAATATGATTTAAGGTGGAGCATCAGCTCCTGAAGTGTTGCATGATTATCCACTCTGTACACAATACTAAGTATTTGGGGATGTTGTATACGTTTCGGCTTGTCTTCCTCCTCCTCCTCCTCCCTCTTTCTCTCACTCAAACTGTTGCTGTAGGTCCTGTCCTGAGAGTAAACAAGCAGCTCCATCTTGAACTGAGTTCTCAGCGTGGATTCAGCAGTGATCTCTTTTTGTTGCTTAATGGATTCAATCTTTGCCTGGAAAATAAGATTATGGTCAGTGTGGACACTGCAGAAAAATTATACATATTAAATGTTGAGAGCCAAAAAATACTGATAACGATTATCAAATCATCTGCATGTCACTATCAAACTCTTAGAAGATGGCTACCTTGGCGGTTTTCATGAGGTTTGGAAATCCAATGAAGCTACACTGAGCCAACTGGATGAACACCCTCCTAACAGCATCTGGAGGAAACAGAAATACAACAAGATACAGAGGCTTTGTTTCCACTTCACTGGTGTTTGTATGATAATACAGGAAAGTGTGATCAGTACAGACACCTTAAACCTGCCATATATCCAATCATATACCTCCTATGTCCTTGAGTCTCTTCACAGCTGGTTCTTCCAGCTGTTTGATCTGCTCCTTGACCATCACCTCAAAGGTCTTGTAGTTGATGAAGCCAGGCAGTTCCCTCCCACGGTACATCTCTTCATACTTCTCCACCTCTCTCTCAATCTTCTTGTTAACTGCAACACACAAATATATTTCAGGGTCCTGCTGTTGGACAGCTGTAGACCAGATCCAAATGATCCACTCACAGTTTTGTCCTGAGTGGTCCAGGTGGGCATTCCACTTCCCAAACTCTTTTCTGAGGGTAGAAAAGATGTTGAGCTTCTCTCCACACTTGAGCTCCTCTCCTGTAGTCAGACTGATGGCATCCTGAGTGAATGCTGTCACTTTCTGCAGCACACACATCACAGCACAAACAAATATTTAAGATTCATACACGTCTTTATAGGCGGGTAAATATTGTGTCCTGTGGGGGAGCTCACGTCAATGAGGAATAGGAGTCTCTCAGCTGCCTCAGATGGGGGTCCATTGCCATATCTGTCCAGCTCCGCATGAGTCTGTGCTAGTTTCTCCTCTATCTGTTCTTCCAGTCGAGGCAGAGACCTCTGCAGATCACACAAGAGTCAAAACTTTAACAAAAGTTAAATATATATATACACTACTCACAAAAAGTTAGGGATATTCGGCTTTCGGGAGAAATTTCAGGATGAACCTAAAATGCATTCTAACCTTTCCAGGTGAACTTAATGTGACCTTCTCTAAACCTTTGAATGCACATGTCCAACTGTTCAGTGTTTCAGTACTTTTTGCACAAGTTGCTGTTCTCTAACAAGAAGCTTAACAGCAACATTCACAACAGGTTTGATCCATGAATCCACCAATACATTTCCTGCTTCAGTTAGAATTGGTATTTAAACAGTCCTCCTCATCCTGCTGTTCACATTCTGACATCATGAGACCAAGACGACACCTAACAGTTGATCAGCAGCACCTCAACACTGGAGGCTTCAAACAGGAAGTCCTCAGACGGAGGTGTTCACTGAGCTTAGAGGGTCACAGAGTGTCATCAGGAGGTTGGAACAGTGATACAGAGACTGGAAGAGTCACAGAAAGGAGAGGAGTGGACGTCCTTTGGCCACATCCCAATTTATTGAGGCACCGAAATTTTTTTGTTGTGGTATACCTACCACTGTTGTTAGATTTTCTTTCAATAAATTGTTTAAAATGAATAAAATTACCATTGCATGCTTCTACTTAAATGCCCTACTTTCATGATATAATATCACTGTAGCATTCACTTTTTACATTTTCCATGAATTTCACCTGAAAGTCGAATATCCCTAACTTTTTGTGAGTAGTGTATATATATATATATATATATATATATATATATATATATATATATATATATATAGGCAAATATTCATATCATATTTTATACAGTAAATCATTGAGATGAATTAATAAAAACCATTTACCTCGATGTGATGCACCAGCTCAAGTGTGAGTTTCTCAGCCAGTTTAGGAACAGTAGCGAGGCCTTCATCATAGAGAGAGCTACAGCAAGAATAAAAAGCTAGTGAGCCCATGCTGCACAACCTCTCACACACTTTGACACTCACAGTTTGTATAATTGCCAAAAAGGAATTCACTTACTGGAAATTGACATGGTCACTGAAGAAGGCTTTCTCTCTTTCTGTTGCTTCAGTGAGCGTCACCTTCTCTGTGATCTCCTTCTGACCCCGACACTTGACGATCATGTAGCCCTTCTTCAGGTGGATGACCTCATTATGGACAATGTCCACCACCGTCTCTTCTGTGCCTTTGTCCACCAGATCAGGCTTGGTCAAGATACCTGAGAGAGAGAAAGACAGACAGTGAGCTATCTGAAGGTCGATACCTGAGCCGATTGGTCCTTTTCTGAAATCAGCTGTTTACCCAGAGTCCTCTCTCCTTCAGGATCCACCTCCTGGGCCATCTTCAAAGCCTCTGTGGTTGCTATGTCCACGTTGCATGGAACAACCACCAAGCTGATGGTTTCTTGTTTATTGATGAACTTCTGGATCAGCCTCTTTATCTGAAAATAGGAATTTATATTGGACATGAAGTTTTAAGTTGTTCAACTATCGGCAGAGCTTAAGTGTCTTTCTGTTCTCATAAGATGTGAACTAAAAGTCTATAGCTTTGCTCTGTGAGATTCAGCATTGATGCTTTTCCTTGGAATAACTTTCTACCAGAGAAACTGTCCCTGTGTAGTGTAGAATAAACACACCTGGTCTCCAATGTTCTCTGGTTGTCCCTTTACAGCCACCCTGGCGATGCCGGGCAGGTCAATGAGCGTCAGATCTGGAACATCAGGAGAGGCGATCTCCAGACTGATGAGGTCATCACAGATCCCCACCCCGACCCCGGCCATTTCGTCCTGAGCTGGAGAGACAGAGGACGTAATGTAAAATGATTACAAAGAAACAAAAGTCTGTTGCTCCTTCATTACTTGGCTTTTGACAATGATATTTAAGAAGACTCTGTACTAGACCTTCTCTTATCTTTTTCTCCACATCTGCAGGATCATCTATGTCTTCCTCACAGGACTGGTAGCTTATCTTTCCGTACCACTCCTCTCCTTCTTTCTTTCTCTTCATCTTCAGTTCGAGAGGGCATCTTGTCACAATGCCTGAAATGAATGTACAGTAAATAACAAGAGAGAGGGACAATTCAAAGTGAATTCCAGTGTGCTTGGTGAAAAGTGGTGAAAGTTTTGTTACTTTCACCACTACTTTGTCATCAGTTATTGTGCAGATCAACTGATCACTTTCATACATTTCATATTCACTGAATGAGCGGTGGTGTAACCCGGGGCACGTCAGCGTCAAAGAACAGCGCTGCACCAAGGATGTTGAACTGCTGGCAGTCGGCCTGCGGCCATACTGCCTGCCGAGGGAGTTTTCACATGTCATTGCGTTGACTGTGTTCATCCCCCCCTCGGCCAACGCGGCTGCCGCCTACGAGATCATCCACAGTGTTGTGTCCCAGCTGCAGACATCCCACCCCCAGTCCCTCATCCTCATATCAGGAGACTTTAATCATGCATCGCTGTCTACCACTCTCCCCAAATTCCGCCAGTATGTGGACTGCTTCACAAGAGACAATAAAACCCTGGACTTACTGTATGCAAACACCAAGGAGGCATACAGTTCATCACCCCTCCCCCCGCTGGGCCGCTCAGATCACAACCTGGTGAGACTGCAGCCCATTTACATACCTTTGGTGAAGAAACAACCCCCCACCAAAAGGTATGTGAAGAAGTGGTCTAAGGAGGCCACTGAGGCGCTGCAGGACTGTTTTCACACCACTGACTGGGATGTGCTGTGCAGCCCCCACGGAGAGGACATCGACACTCTGACACACTGCATCACAGACTATATCAATTTCTGTGTGGAGAACACCGTACCCACCAGGAAAGTACGGTGCTTCTCCAATAACAAACCCTGGGTGACCTCAGAACTGAAGGCCCTGCTGAAGGAGAAGAAGAGGGTCTTCAGATCTGGGGACAAGGAGGAGCTGAGGAGGGTGCAGAAGGAGCTGAAGAAGAAGATCTGGGAGTGCAAGGCCAGCTACAGGACCAAGATGGAGAGCCACTTGCAGACTAACAATGTAAGGGCAGTCTGGAGAGGACTGAAGACCACCAACCGTTTCCGGTTCCAAAGACAACGCACCCCAGGGAGCCCCACCACTTCAGACCTGTGGCCCTCACTTCTCACCTGATGAAGACCATGGAGAGGATCATCCTCAAAAACCTCCGCTCCCTGGTGAGCCCACATCTGGATCCACTGCAGTTTGCCTACCAACCGAGCACTGGAGAGGATGATGCAGTCATCTACCTGCTTCACAGATCCCTGACTCACCTGGAGAACACCGGCAGCACTGTGAGGGTCATGTTCTTTGACTTCTCCAGTGCATTCAACACCATCCAGCCGTCACTACTCAGGGTGAAGCTGGAAAGAGCGGGAGTGGACTGTCACCTGGCTGCATGGACAACAGACTACCTCACCAACAGACCGCAGTACGTGAGGCTCCAGGACTGTGTGTCTGACATGGTGGTCTGCAGCACAGGGACCCCACAGGGGACAGTACTCTCCCCCTTCCTCTTCACCCTGTACACCTCGGACTTCAGTTACAACTCTGGGAACTGTCACCTCCAGAAATTCTCCGACGACACAGCCATTGTAGGGTCTGTGTCGTCGGAGAGGGGACGAACAGGAGTACCGGGAAGTCGTCACCAACTTCGTTGACTGGTGTGAGCTAAACCATCTTCAGCTCAACACCAGCAAGACAAAGGAGATGGTGATTGACTTCCGCAGGAAGACATCCCAGACTGCACCGGTGAACATCCAGGGACTGGACATTGAGAGGGTGGAGACCCTCAAATACCTGGGTGTTCACCTCAACAACAAACTGGACTGGTCTCACAACACAGACGTCCTGTACAAGAAGGGCCAAAGTCGTCTCCACTTGCTGAGGAGACTGAGGTCCTTTGGAGTGTGCAGGACTCTGCTCAGGACTTTTTATGACTCTGTGGTGGCGTCTGCAGTCCTCTATGCAGTGGTCTGCTGGGGAGGAGGGAGCACGGAGAGGGACAGAAAGAGACTGAACAGGCTGGTCAGGAGGGCCGCTTCTGTCCTGGACTGCTCCCTGGACTCCATAGAGGAGGTGAGTGAGAGGAGGACACTAACAAAACTCAAGTCCATCATGGACAACCCCTCTCACCCCCTGCATGGGACTGTGGGGGCCCTCAGCAGCTCTTTCAGCAGCAGGCTGAGGCACCCACCCTGCAAGAAGGAACGCTACCGCAGGTCATTTCTCCCATCAGCCATCAGACTCTATAACACCAGCATCACTGGCTGATGTTAATATACTGCCTACCATCCATGTCATTCCATTCCTGTCTAAAGTGTAAATATCCTATGGTGTAAATATTTATTTCATTTCATCACAACCATATATTTATATCTATATTTATATTTATTTTTGCTATTTTTGTCTTTTCTATTGCTTTGTTTTTTTCACTCTCCCTGTTTATATTGTTGCTGCTGTAACAAGAAAATTTCCCCCTATGGGGGATCAAATAAAGAAAGTCTAAAGTCTAAGTCTAAAGTCTAAAGTCTAAAGTCTAATGTTGATCCATGTCTGCTGTAGGTATCAGATGACACAAAGCGCCTTTATAAAGCAATAGTGCGTCTTCCTCCCCTTGACCAAAATCAATTAAAGCAGCTTCAAATATTGTGTGATAAAGATGGTCTTGACCTACGGCACTCGTGAGATTTATCTATTTATTTATTTGTTTTAACACCTTTATTGGCCAACAGTCAAACGTCGACACCACACCCCATGAACATGCAAAAGCAGGGATCGCAACAGCAAAATAAGTTACATCTCAGCTCACCAATCAGGTACAGAAAAACCAGCTTATGAAGATGAAGTCACACTGGGTACATATGGTCAGCTTTTCTGTTTTTTATATATTGGATTGATGAGATGTAGCCTATTGTTTGACTTCATATTTAAAAAGAACAAGGTTAGTGATTGGATATCCTAATTATTCTCTTATTATGACTATGATTATGACCCACCGCTTCCTCTGGGCAGAGCCACCCCTGACAGCGCCTCCAGCACGGAGCTCTTCCCCGAGCTTTGGTCTCCAATCACGGCGATAGCAGGCAGCGCCAAGTCCTTCTCCACACCCAGAGAGCGAAGAGAGTCGATGAGGTCGATGCAGGGACGCACCTTCTCCTCATACTGCTGGTTCAGACTGTTCATGGTGGCGGCTTCTGTCTCCTGTGAAGAAATGGGCTTTAAAAAAAGAATAAACCCGCAGAGAAACGTCCTGCTCACTGACTTTAGTGAGTGTTGATCAGACTGCAGGCTGCAGGGACGGAGCTTGTAGCCGGTCACAGAAAACTATAAGCGAAGTTTAGTTTCGTTTCCTTGAGTTTCGTTTCTTTTGTTGCATGAGGTGCCAAACACAAAGGAAAGGAAAGTCATGTACAGGAAACACAGAGATAGAGTTACTAGTGATGGGCAAAAAAAAAAACATTCTGAAATATATGATTTACATTTGATAAAGACTAAATTCACCAGCACCAGCCCTCTAGGATACTGGTTTAAAAATGTTAATGGTAGCCATATTAACTAGGCTTTAATAATTGTAAATTTCCCCATCATCTTATCTCATCTTAATGTTATTCATTTCAATTTGCATCTCATCTATATTTACCACCAACCTGTAGTGTGTTCTCTCCTTTGTCCACAGCAAACATCTAGTTCAGTTGTTATTTCTTAGAATAAAAACTCACTTTATTTTCAGGAGCAAAAGGTTTAATTTCACTGTCAAATCAGTGTAAATGTGCAATAGATGTTTGAAGTTTCCACACCACACTTGTAAAGTTGTAAAGTTGTATGCTGGGCCAAGAGTGGCTTGCAAAACCACTTGTGATGTCACAAAATCCAAGATATTGATCCCAGATTTAAGGTGACCACAGAGGAACTTTCCCATTTCAGCAGACGAATGTGAAAACAGCCTTCTAGTGTCAAAGTCAGCACCACACATCATCCTGCACAGTGAAGGTCAAACATCAGAGCAGCAATATGAGATAATACTGCTAATAACATTCTTTTAAATTACTGCTTCAACCATCAGTAGTTGAAACTAACTGTACGTTAAGTCACATTCTACACTTGCATTCAATTTTGAGGTCGGCTACTTGTACTTTACTTGAGTACATCTGCTTTATACTTTATTCTACATTGAAATATTGTAATTTATACTCCACTGGACATATTTGACAGCTGTAGTAGTTCAAGATGTCACAGGCAAAAATATACGGCCATTTTACATGATGTCCATCAGTATATGAAGTCTTTTCTCACACTGCAATGAACTGAAATAGCCATTCACCAAACTTTTAAACACCCATAACTCAACTCTGCTTCAACTGTTTTCTTAATTGTTGTTCTTTTATAGAGTAAAAACATGGGGGTACTGTTAATACTGCTAAAAGCACAAGATTTGGTCACATTCTTATTAAATACACGTTTTCTAACTTAAAGCTGTTTGAGCTCTGCAAGCTTTGAGCCCCTCAACTGATGTTTACTGAAGAATACAAGACAAATACAGCTATATGACCATTTGTGATAACGCCTGCAGAAGCTTTCAAATGAACAGCAGTCAGTTTTTGCAAAGTAAGAAGACATCTGAATATGATTACAGTAAAAACTAAAGACACAGGGTTGAAAAGGACAATTTATTCCTCATTTGAATGAACACAGTTCCCTACAACACCTATAAAAACTTCCCAAAGTGTGAACACATCTTGCAGATCTTTCCTTCTGCCCGCTCCTGTTTCTGCAGCCATGGACTGCACTCAGTTTTTACAAAAGAGCAAAGAGTGTTGTAGTAAAAACAAAGTAGGAACAAACCTTCAGAGGCTCCATGTTGGTAGACCTGCAGACCAGACTCATAAACGAGTCGGACAGGACAGAGGAGTTGTTTTGCTTCAAAGTTTTGCGAGTGCAGCATCATGTACATTAAAAACCACTCATGAATACCAGCAAGGTAATCTTCCCAGTTTTGTCCTTATCCCTTAAGACTGAGCATCACCATTTTTTAATGGCAACAATTACTAATTTCTAGTTTTGGGAGCAAGTTCTGATATGAGGACATGTTCACATATTCTGATTTAGCTGTCACCCCAAATATATAACTTGTACATATTGATTCTACATTCAAGACCAATTGTGGCAAACAATATACCCACTTATCCATAAATGCGTGTGACAGGTTAAAAAACGAAATCATGCTGCTAGGCCTTGACGTTTAGAAGTCCACTAGGTATGCCTGGGCCTCTGTGAGGCGTTTGAGGCGACTCTGCAAGGCTGTCCTCTTGCTGTCAATGGAAGAACTCTCCTTCAGCAAGGAAGTCAAATTCATTGTATTTTGCAGCTCCTGCAGTATCTCCTTCTGCAGCTGGACGGCAAACTCCTGCAACATCTGGTAGCGGATCACCAGCGGGATCTGGTCAGCCAGACGCTGCCTGGCAATCTGAGGGTGGAAAAAGAACGTCAAGTCAAGACAAGTTTGAGAGATGAAGGCTGTTGTTAAAAATCATAGCTTGCTGTTGTTGCCTTGCCGCCATTGCACTTGTTCACAAATCATCCGTCTAAATTAAAACTTACTTTGTAATATGATTTGTAGTGCAGCATCAGCTCCTGAAGTGTTGCATGATTATCCACTCTGTTCACAATACTAAGTATTTGGGGATGTTGTATACGTTTCGGCCTGTCTTCCTCCTCCTCCTCCCCCCTCTTTCTCTTATTCAAACTGTTGCTGTAGGTCCTGTCCTGAGAGTAAACAAGCAGCTCCATCTTGAACTGAGTTCTCAGCGTGGATTCAGCAGTGATCTCTTTTTGTTGCTGAATGGATTCAATCTTTGCCTGGAAAATAAGATTCTGGTCAGTGTGGACACTGCAGAAAAATTATACATATTAAACGTTGAGAGCCAAAAAATACTGATAACAATTATCAAATCATCAGTATGTCACTATCAAACTCTTAGAAGATGGCTACCTTGGCGGTTTTAATGAGGTTTGGAAATCCAATGAAGCTACACTGAGCCAACTGGATGAACACCTTCCTAACAGCATCTGGAGGAAACAGAAATACAACAAGATACAGAGGCTTTGTTTCCACTTCACTGGTGTTTGTATGATAATATAGGAAAGTGTGACCAGTACAGACACCTTAAACCTGCCATATATCCAATCATATACCTCCTATGTCCTTGAGTCTCTTCACAGCTGGTTCTTCCAGCTGTTTGATCTGCTCCTTGACCATCACCTCAAAGGTCTTGTAGTTGATGAAGCCAGGCAGTTCCCTCCCACGGTACATCTCTTCATACTTCTCCACCTCTCTCTCAATCCTCTTGTTAACTGCAACACACAAATATATTTCAGAGTCCTGCTGTTGGACAGCTGTAGACCAGATCCAAATGATCCACTCACAGTTTTGTCCTGAGTGGTCCAGGTGGGCATTCCACTTCCCAAACTCTTTTCTGAGGGTAGAAAAGATGTTGAGCTCCTCTCCACACTTGAGTTCCTCTCCTGTAGTCAGACTGATGGCATCCTGAGTGAATGCTGTCACTTTCTGCAGCACAAATGGTTGTTATATTATATTTAAGGACAAATTCATATTGTTGGCGAGTGTTTGTCTTTGTAAATATGTACATTTAGAGTTGAGTAGAGGATGTAGAGTGAGGGAGCTTACATTAGTGAGGAAGACGAACCTCTCAGCTGCCTCAGATGGGGGTCTATTGCCACATTTCTCCAGTTCTGCATGAGTCTGTGCTAGTTTCTCCTCTATCTGCTGTTCCAGTCGAGGCAGAGACCTCTGCAGATCACACAAGAATCAAAAGTTTAACACCTAAGGTGGCTAATCATATTTTATACAGTAAATCATTGACATTAATTAATAAAAAACATTTACCTCGATGTGATGCACCAGCTCAAGTGTGAGTTTCTCAGCCAGTTTAGGAACAGTAGTGAGGCCTTCATCATAGAGAGAGCTACAGCAAGAATAAAAAGCTAGTGAGCCCATGCTGCACAACCTCTCACACACTTTGACACTCACAGTTTGTATAATTGCCAAAAAGTAATGAACTCACCGGAAATGCACATGGTCACTGAAGAAGGCTTTCTCTCTTCTTATTGCTTCAGTGAGCGTCACCTTCTCTGTGATCTCCTTCTGACCCCGACACTTGACGATCATGTAGCCCTTCTTCAGGTGGATGACCTCATTATGGACAATGTCCACCACCGTCTCTTCTGTGCCTTTGTCCACCAGATCAGGCTTGGTCAAGATACCTGAGAGAGAGGAAGACAGACAGTGAGCTATCTGAAGGTCGATACCTGAGCCGATTGGTCCTTTTCTGAAATCAGCTGTTTACCCAGAGTCCTCTCTCCTTCAGGATCCACCTCCTGGGCCATCCTCAAAGCCTCTGAGGTTGCTATGTCCACGTTGCATGGAACAACCACCAAGATGATTGTTTTTTGTTTATTGATGAACTTCTGGATCAGCCTCTTTATCTGAAAATATACATTTATATTGTTCACTTAGTTATAAGTTGTCAACAACAGTGCTTAAAACGGGACAGTAATTCTCCCCCAATAAAAATGAACACATATTTCAATCAGCCTACTTTCTGCCTAACTACACCTGCCAACTGCCCCAAAGTGCATCTTCTCACAACACAAGACCAAGTGCCATCCAGTACCATTATATTTGAGAGAAGAACTCAGCAGCACTACATGTAAGAGGAAAAATAAGCATTTTTAAGAAGTTGTCCTTATGGAAACTGCTGACAGCTTGTTTTGGGGAACAAACACACCTGGTCTCCAATGTTCTCTGGTTGTCCCTTTACAGCCACCCTGGCGATGCCGGGCAGGTCAATGAGCATCAGATCTGGAACATCAGGAGAGGCGATCTCCAGACTGATGAGGTCATCACTGATCCCCACCCCGACCCCGGCCATTTCGTCCTGAGCTGGAGAGACAGAGGACGTAATGTAAAATGATTACAAAGAAACAAAAGTCTGTTGCTCCTTCATTACTTGGCTTTTGACAGTGACATTTAAGAAGACTCTGTACTAGACCTTCTCTTATCTTTTTCTCCACATCTGCAGGATCATCTATGTCTTCCTCACAGGACTGGTAGCTTATCTTTCCGTACCACTCTCCTCTCCTTCTTTCTTTCTCTTCATCTTCAGTTTGAGAGGGCATCTTGTCACAATGCCTGAAATGAATGTACAGTAAATAACAAGAGAGAGGGACAATTCAAAGTGAATTCCAGTGTGCTTGGTGAAAAGTGGTGAAAGTTTTGTTACTGTCATCAGTTATTGTGCAGATCAACTGATCAATTTCATACATTTCACATTCACTGGGAGCACTACATTGAATTTTGTGAGGAAAAGAATTTGTAGGATTTTTTTTTTTGCCTTGTGGAATTGATTAATTGCTGTAGCCTACAGGTTGGAACAATGATCTAATTTACACCAGAGCATGTGCTGTTAAAACCAGAAGTACAGGTTTGATTATGAAGTCGTGCTCATCAAAAATTACACAGGCAGATGGATTAAGTAAAGCTTGCAACACTGTGGAGCAACAGGATACACCCGTTTCAAAGATATAGGATTGGAGGAGACCAAAACAGAGCTAAAAGGGAAAAAAAATACAGGACTTTTCATCAAATAGCCAGAAATGCAACTGTAAATGAACGCTAATGTTGATCCATGTCTGCTGTAGGTATCAGATGACACAAAGCGCCTTTATAAAGCAATAGTGCGTCTTCCTCCCCTTGACCAAAATCAATTAAAGCAGCTTCAAATATTGTGTGATAAAGATGGTCTTGACCTACGGCACTCGTGAGATTTATCTATTTATTTATTTGTTTTAACACCTTTATTGGCCAACAGTCAAACGTCGACACCACACCCCATGAACATGCAAAAGCAGGGATCGCAACAGCAAAATAAATTACATCTCAGCTCACCAATCAGGTACAGAAAAACCAGTTTATGAAGATGAAGTCACACTGGGTACATATGGTCAGCTTTTCTGTTTTTTATATATTGGACTGATGAGATGTAGCCTATTGTTTGACTTCATATTTAAAAAAAATAAGGTTAGTGATTGGATATCCTAATTATTCTCTTATTATGACTATGATTATGACCCACCGCTTCCTCTGGGCAGAGCCACCCCTGACAGCGCCTCCAGCACGGAGCTCTTCCCCGAGCTTTGGTCTCCAATCACGGCGATAGTAGGCAGCGCCAAGTCCTTCTTCACACCCAGAGAGTCAAGAGAGTCGATGAGGTCGACGAAGTCATCGAGGTCGATGCAGGGACGCACCTTCTCCTCATACTGCTGGTTCTGACTGTTCATGGTGGCGGCTTCTGTCTCCTGTGAAGAAATGGGCTTTAAAAAAAGAATAAACCCGCAGAGAAACGTCCTGCTCACTGACTTTAGTGAGTGTTGCAGCTCCTCTCAGCCTGGTGGTGACAGAAAAAATGAAAGTTTAGGTAGGTGTCTTTTCCTAGTGTTTCATTTCCTTCGCTGTTGATGAGAAAAACGCGGATGTAAGGTCGTTAAGTCTACCAGGAAGAAAACAACACATACCTGCCAATACCTCCAACAGTCTCCCTATTGCTAACCTTTTCTGCCCCCATTGTGGTTAACTACAGTTTAAATTTAGTGTTGCCAACTAAAGTAAAAGCAAAAATGTGAAAACATTTCTTTACAAGTAAAATAATACATTTAAAATTCTGCACAAGTATTATCAGTAAAAAATACAACCAACTCATTCTGCAGTGACATGTTGTCAGGGGCAGTTTTGCAGTAAAAGTAGTTTGCTCATTATATTTTCAATCATTAGATTATTAATTATTGCATGACATGAACGACTTTAATAAATGAAGCCTACATGAATACATTTTGCATGATTTATTACTATTAGCGATGAATTTAATCATTAGAATGAAGTCATTTTACTGTCACATTCTTGTATGTATTCTCTTTATCTGTGGTGTAAGGTTATATTGTATAATTTCCCATAAGTATAACATCAACAGATAGTTATTATTGTTATTATTGTTGTTGGGCAAAATATTCTACAATGTATTATTTACATTTGATTCAGCTGTAACCACTACCATCTTGTTTTTTTTACTTTGAACCCCAGAGCTTTAATTGTAAAAAGATTGTAATGGTAGCTATATCAAATTAAATGACATCATTAAAGGCAATTTAATAAGATAATATTATCATTTATATTTGCATCTCAAGTATATTTACCATTAACCTGTTAAATAAAAGTTTCTACATCTTGTGAAAAACTGTGTGTCGGCTCATGACCGACTTGTAAGACTAGTAGCGATGTCACAAAATCCTGAATTAAATCGTCGTCTTTAAAAAAAAAAAAAAAGGACAGAATATGGGAAATTAATTGATATAGAAGTTTTGTAGGGGTGATATAATTTGCTTGATCAGTTTATTGATCATATTTAATACATTTGCTCAGACTGTTCACGATGGTGACGACAACATTACAGGACACATCCTGTAAAAATAGGCCTTAAAAAATACAGGGAAAATGCTGATAGTGAATATGCAGCACCACAGTGAACTACAATAATAATATCTGTTGTGGTCCCTGGATTTTCTCCCAGTGTGTTTACTTCACTGTTTACTAGAGGAGGCCATTTATGTAACCTTCATGACAAAACTGTGCATCAGAAGTTTGTTTATTTTATTAATAACTTTATCTGTCTGTTATAAAGGTTGCATTCAAAGGTTGAGTCACATTCCTTATTTCATAGACTGCTGTGTCAGACTAACTTTGCTGCTGTCAGGACGAACAAGCTCACCAAATACATTATACTGCTGTGACAGAGGATCTTTTTATGTTGGTTCTATAAAGTTTTAAAAGTCTGGTCACACCAATGTTCTTCAACAACATAGTAGGTTAGTAACTCCCCATGTTGAAAACCTGTCAATCAGTTTTTTGAAATCGTTTTTTTGGTCGTAGCCAACTGCAGTGCAGCCAAACACACCTCCACTCAGGATCACCACCAACAATAAGAAGGGCAAAACAACAAAGCTCTTCAAGTCTGCCTGCTGGCTATATGATCACTGCGCTCTGAACCAAAACTCCAAGCGACTGAAGCAGTTATCCAGTCAAAAGCACAGCAAACAAGCAGCAGCAACCACAGATGATCTAACAAAGGAGATGACCACTACACTCAAAACAGAGACCACTGGATACACACAAAAACTTGGCCACATTTAGCTCACCTCACAGACTTTTATCCCAGACAATTGCAAACTAGAAGCTTCACCCTGGAACAGGAGCCTGGAGCATTTAACTGCTTCCTTCCCAGCCCGGCCGGGGGCACCTCTTTGGAAGATCTGGGCAGAGCTATAGAGACAAGAGAGGAAGAGAAAAGGTCTTCCTCTCTCCCACCCACACCCAACACAAAAAATCCATAGCAATCCAATACAAGACACTGGGGAGTTTGGTCATGGGGCACCACCTGCAGCATGACCAAACATTAAGGTGGGAAAAAAAGCTACTGCCATATAGGCACAAGACACAATGAGTCATATAAATTAGGATAACAGTGACTAACCCTTTGGTCAGTCTCGCAAAGGTATTCATGGCATTTAGGCATTTGGTTGTGCAAGAAAACTGAGGAAAGCACTTTCTCACCTCTTTCACCACCTTGTTTGTGTCCCCTTATGTTCTCCAGATAGATGAGCATCAGGTTGATCATAATGTTGACCAGAATTATGTTTTTATTATATTATTATATATATTTATTATATTTTACTCTGCTCTCTGCCTCCTTTTACATCTTGTCACGGAAACAGAAAGAGCCAAATGGGAATATGAAACAAAGTTTAACTGTGCTAATGTCCTCCCAACACCTCAGACCAAATGTCAAGGTCATGTTAGAAAATAAATATACAGCTGAGAACAACTGCTCACAAGGATTAATTAAAAATGTATGCTGAAATAAAGAGAGAGCCACACAGAAAGCTGAAAGTTAGTTAGGTCACAAATTCTACTCATTTTAAAGGTCATATTTGTATTTGGAGGCCCTACTAGAACATGTTTACATGGTTTAATATTCAAAATATACCTTATTTTTCTCATAGATGACGTGGCTGTTTACAGCCTCTGCAGGGACAATCTGCTGAAGGGCCAGAGGAGGTCACATGATCAACAGATCCCCTTATGACATCATTAGAGGAGTCATCTAAACAGCACATTTTCACACACATTTCCTAAAAGATGGAACATGAGAAAAAGATAGAGGACGGTCTTCCCTCACTTTTTGGTCTGCAGGCACACCAGGGATACATTTATGACATTTATGACATTTAAGACATTAACAGTAATTCTGGGTAAGTTTTTAAATATAGGTATTCAACATTTTAATATTAGCAATGAATTAAGAGTAGACTGCAGTCTAACTTTACTAATAACATAAACATCAGGCAGGTTTATGTGCCGTTAACAAATAGCCTGTTGGATAAAGTCATAATGTGTTTGTCACAAAAGTTCCTCTCAAAAAATTATAAAAAAAAAAAAAATCTAAATCTTGTATTTTAGGCCTTATCAAGTCAGTGTGTATTTGGAGCATCCATTAAGGGACTTCAATAAAATCAAACACAGGATGATACAAGAGAAGAGGTTTTATTTGAGAGGTTATAAACTAAATCTCAATCACACGCTCTCAGGAACACTTCACAGCTTTCATTATAAATGCTATTTGCTACAGCAATGCTTTTGAAGAATGACTTATGAAAATGTATGAGGCTGAATATATAAAATATGTGGCTTCACACAGACACTCACAGTTTATATCAACCAAAACCAAAACTCTACTACTACTCTACGAAAACAACAAAAACAGAAGGAACAATAACAAACAGCTCAGTTTTTTCTTTTCTGTTTTGGACCTTATACATTGGATATGTTGCTTGTCTTCCAGGAAATACGAACACAGAATAGAAAACCCTAAAATGTCATCAGATGTGGTTAGAAAATCTGACAATACAACAAAATGACTTATAATAAAATAAATGGCTGATTAAGTTAGTATTTACCAGCTGACGAGGGCCGGCTGGTTAGTACTAACTTTCACACAGGAGGGTGAGGTGTCACCTGGGCCTAGCGTACTCTTTTCTCTCTTCTGCCTTTAGAAGAGTTGACGTACATCATTTCAGGTTGCAGGATGGGGGTCAGTGGCTGGAAGTTCGCCACATGGAGGCTGCCACCCTCGGCTCCAGCCTCTCGTATCACCTGTTTTGTGCTGAAGTTGTATATGTTAAGACTAAAGTTAGTCACCAGAGTGCGTGCCGTTGACAGGCGCTCGTGGCGCATGTGAAGGAAGAGTCTCTCGTTTTTTACGCGAGAGTCTTCATGAAGCAGGAGCTCGGCTTTCTCCTTGTCCTGAAGCATCTGCAGCATCTCCCTGTGCAGCTGGGCGGCAGACTCCTGCAACAGCTGGTAGCGGATCACCAGGGGGATCTGGTCAGCCAGACGCTGCCCGGCAATCTGGGGTTTGTAGAGGAGAGTAAGTGTGTAACTAAAAGCTACTTTCTGTGTCTGTATCTGTATTCTGTATCAGTATAGTAGATTTTACTGATAATTGTCTACTCAGCTTCAATTCCTGCCTTACTTTAAATGCACTTTAACCCCTTGAAGGTCCTCAGAAATAATCACGTTAAAGATCCTTACACACATAAATGTGTATGCATAAAAACAAGCCATAAAAATGTTAAAAATCTTTCTTTTTTTTACATTTTTTTTTAAATAGTTTTTTAGACCAGCATCAGCCCTAATCATACATATCAAATTTTAATTAGTTTTTTAAAAAATTAACCCTTAAATTGCCATGTTTTTGTCATGATGCGCATCATTTTATGGTCTAAAATACACAAAAAATACATGAAAAAAATTGAGAACTCTGAAAAATTCACCATCTTGCAAAATTATAAGCAATATGCATGAAAAACTGATAAAATATGCTAAAAATAAAAATCATAACACACTAGAAAGTGCTGAAGACCCTCAAAGGGTTAAAATAACGACTGTCTCGGGACATTTGTTGTTACTTTCCAATGGTCTAAATCAGCCAAATAGTTACTTCTATATCTTAGTGGCTGCCTTATCATAACATATTACTGTATTTGACGGCAAAAACATGAGCAAACGTTGAATGTCTGAATGTTATTCACTGCAACTTTAGATTAGCTAACCAGCTGGTAATGCTTCCCAGCAGAAAAGAGGGTTAACCTGTTTGATTTCAATAGAAAAAGAATGTAGTCACAAACAAATCTCTTTTCATGCTTAACACAGCAGGCAACCGGAAACAAATTACAGTAGATCTTGAAAACTATAGAACTGAAATTCTTTCCCACTGTCTCTACTGTCTCTAAAATGTGTGTGCTGAATTATAAAATGGACATTGTGTATATTACGCTTACTTGGTAGTAGGATTTAAGGTGTTTGATCATCTCTTTCAGGGTGGACCCGGTGTCATTATTGCTCACAGTGGTGGCGACTTTCTGTACTGGTACAGCAGCACCAAAGCTTAACCCAGACGGCTGTTCCACCTCCCTCTTCCGCTTCCCTAACTTCTTGCTGTACGTGGTGTCTTGAGTGTAAACAATCAGCTCCATCTTAAACTGAGTCCTCAGCGTGGACTCTGCAGTACTCTCCCTCTCCTTGCTGATGGCTTCGATCTTCATCTAAAGGACATAAATATTTGTCAGTAAATATTCAGCAATGTTTCCTATCCAGCACCAATGGATGATGGAAGTGATACCGTAGCTGCTCGGATGAGGTTAGGAAATCCAACGAGGCTTTTCTGCGCCACCTTCAGCAACTCTCTCTTCACAAGTTCTATAAAAGAAAATACAAATCAGACATGCAACGGGAGAAATGCATATTCAGCGTAGCACCGCGATGAGACATGCCTGTTATTTCCTTGAGTTTCATGATTGCGGGCTCCTCCAGCAGTTTGATCTGCTCCTTGACCATGTCCTCAAAGGTCTTGTAGTTGATGAAGCCCGGCAGTTCTCTCCCTCGGTACTTTCGTTCATACTGAGCCACCTCTTTCTCAATATTCCAGTTGACTGTAATAGTGATGAATTTGAGAAAGAAAAAGTAGACATTAAGTAGGTTGATGCTGATGAGTGGTTATTACTGCAGCCTGGGGCAAAACTTAAACTTAAGTAGATAAATGTAGATGTATTTTACTGCTTTTTTACATCATGGCTAGGGGACTACAGATGAAAACTAGCCTTCTGGCTAATTCTGGCTTTTTTAACCATGTGTAATCATGTGTTTTATGAAATTGTATTGTCCCCTTTCAAATAAACTAAACTGAAACTGAAATAAAAGATCATTACTTAATATTTGACAGTGTAAAATAGTTTGCATTTTTCATAGCAAGAGAAAAATCTGTCTTACTCAGCCGTTAACTTTACATGTTTTTGCAGTAAAGAAGCCACAGAAAAGATCAAGATATCAAAAATAAAGTCGTTGATGCACTTACATGATACTCCAGAGCGCTCTATGATATCTTGCCATGCAGCAAACTCTTTTCTGAGTATGGAAAAGAGATTGAGCCTTGCTCCAAATTTGAGATCCTCCCCTGTGGTGAGGCTGATGGCATCCTTTGTAAAGGCAGTCACTCTCTAAAATATAACAGGTTCGGATAAAAAAAAAGAAGGGAAATTAGTCTTTTCAGAAGCTCAAATCACTCAAATCACAGTTGCAGGGCTCTGAAAGCATCAAAAAGTCTCACGTCAATGAGGAAACCGAGTCTGTCGGTTGCGTCAGATGGGGGTTCAGTGCCATATCTGTCCAGCTCTACCAGAGTCTTTGTTAGTTTCTTCTCTATCTGCTCTTCCAGTCGAGGCAGAGATTTCTACAAATCACACATGGGTCAACCTTTGACTCCTGACGTGGGTAAAGTAATCTGAAGTGAACTGTTGATGTGAAGCACTGAGAAATACTCACCTTGATGTGATGCACCAGCTCAAGGGTGAGATTTTCTGCCAGTTTAGGAACAGTAGCACGGCCTTCATCATAGAGAGAGCTACAGCAATAAAAAGTTAGTGAGTATGTGTGACACAATCTGTCAAACTGCAAATCTTTGTTTACATCATTACCAAAAGGAATGAACTCACCGGAAATGCACATGGTCACTGAAGAAGGCTTTCTCTCTTTCTGTTGCTTCAGTGAGCGTCACCTTCTCTGTGATCTCCTTCTGACCCCGACACTTGACGATCATGTAGCCCTTCTTCAGGTGGATGACCTCATTATGGACAATGTCCACCACCGTGTCTTCTGTGCCTTTGTCCACCAGATCAGGCTTGGTCAAGATACCTGAGAGAGAGAAAGACAAACAGACAGTGAGCTATCTGAAGGTCGATACCTGAGCCGATTGGTCCTTTTCTAAAATCAGCTGTTTACCCAGAGTCCTCTCTCCTTCAGGATCCACCTCCTGGGCCATCTTCAAAGCCTCGGTGGTTGCTATGTCCACGTTGCATGGAACAACCACCAAGCTGATGGTTTCTTGTTTTTTGATGAACTTCTGGATCAGCCTCTTTATCTGAAAATAGGAATTTATATTGGACATGAAGTTTTAAGTTGTTCAACTATCGGCAGAGCTTAAGTGTCTTTCCGTTCTCATAAGATGTGAACTAAAAGTCTTTAGCTTTTTTAGACAGAGGAATAACTTTGACCTCAGCACTGATGCTTTTCCTTGGAATAACTGTCCCTGTGTAGTGTAGAATAAACACACCTGGTCTCCAATGTTCTCTGGTTGTCCCTTTACAGCCACCCTGGCGATGCCGGGCAGGTCAATGAGCGTCAGATCTGGAACATCAGGAGAGGCGATCTCCAGACTGATGAGGTCTTCACTGATCCCCACCCCATCCCCGGCCAATATAATTTGAGCTGGAGAGAGAGGACGTACGATTTAAAACAAATTTACAAAGAAGTGCTCACAAGGGTTCAGACTCATCAGGGTTTGTCACAGTGCTCATTAAAGCCAAACTAGATGGCGCTGTTTCATCATGTTGATGTCAAACATTTGGCGTGATTTATATCCGGCCATGTTGTGTAAGACGCACAAAACAGTGAGGTGAGAAGGAAGTTTGTATTTTTTAAAGTAATTTCTCTTGTCGCTGTTATTTTTTTGTAATAAAGTCTTTGTTTAATTAATGTTTAGTTTAATGTTCATTTCATTCGGCATTTCATAATCAAACAAATCATCATGATTCACATTCATTGTTTAAATTGTTAGACAAATACACTTCATTTTAAAACTGATTTAGTGTCTCTTCACGAATAATCTACTCGAATAACACAAATGAACTATTTTGGACTCAAAGGTGACAAGCTTGCACCCCTCACAGCAAACAAAACTAACTTTAATGCCCTCCAATTACTGGATCTTGACAGCGCCGCTGAAGTGTACCCTACCTTCTTTAATCTTTGTCTCCACATCCGCAGGATGACCGATGTCTTCCTCGCACCCTTTGTAGCTTATCTTTCCGTACCACTCCTCTCCTTCCTTCTGTCTCTTCATCTTCAGTTCGAGAGGACATCTCGTCACAATGCCTGAATCAATGCAGAGTGACAAATTAGACAGGGAGGAATTTAAAATAAGCTAAATATATCTGCAGGCTTAAATGTTTGACAAGGCTCATCAGATGGAATAACTCATCTGATTCATGACTTTTCATTTATAAGTCTAATCTCTTTAATTCTATACTGTATGTGAACATGTAACTGCTAATTATATGGTCAATATCATAGGTTCATTATTGGGTCTTTGAATAAATATTTATCAGGCTGCTGTGACTCCAGGCAGCAGGTTATGATGTTTTTCATTTTTATTTTATTTTATTTTATTCCTTCGTAACAAAGGCGTTTTAGAACATTTGTGATATTTTCAAATGAACTATGAACCCATTGTTGGTTTGTGTTATTTTATGCTGCAGAAGTCAGTCCATAACTTGTTCTCTCTCTCTCTCTCTCTCTCTCTCTCTCTCTCTCTCTCTCACACAAACCCCTTAATCCTAAAAGGAAAAAAGAGAGACGAGCAGTGAAACGCAAGCTTGATGTTTTACGCCTTTAGTTGATTTAAAGTGATAACTGAATAGACAACCTTGATGTATGTTGATTGATGTATTTTTTAGCTAAAACACACAAAAATGGTGGTTCTTCAGTGGTTCTTTGGGGGGGTCGAGGTCCTATATCTCACTACTGCCATACCAGAAGCCCCTATATGGTTATTTAAAGGTTCTCTACTGGTTCTTCAAGTTTGTTTAATTTAGTTGCAGAAAGATTTTCAGTTGCCACATTTGCTGTGTTGCACCTTTAATGCTGCAACAGGTACTATAAAGGTGGTTCCCTCGTGATTATGAGCCAAAGATATGTTTTTTTTTTTGTGTTTGCTCATTGTGTATTTTAAAAGCACAGAGTGTTTTGTGAATGACCCACCGCTTCCTCTGGGCAGAGCCACCCCTGACAGCGCCTCCAGCACGGAGCTCTTCCCCGAGCTTTGGTCTCCAATCACGGCGATAGCAGGCAGCGCCAAGTCCTTCTCCACACCGAGAGAGCGAAGAGAGTCGATGAGGTCGATGCAGGGACGCACCTTCTCCTCATACTGCTGGTTCAGACTGTTCATGGTGGCGGCTTCTGTCTCCTGTGATGAAATGGGCTTAAAAAAAAAAAAAAGGAATAAACCCGCAGAGAAACGTCCTGCTCACTGACTTTAGTGAGTGTTGAGTCCACAGCAGCTCCTCTCGGCCTGGTGATCAGACTGCAGGCTGCAGGGACGGAGCTTGGAGAAAAAAACACAGAAAACTGGAAGCGAAGTTTAGTTTCGTTTCCTTGAGTTTCTTTTGTTGCATAAGGCCCAAACAAAAAGGAAAGGAAATTAATGTACAGGAAACACAGAGATAGAGTTACTAGTGATGGGCAAAAAAAAACCCATTCTGAAATATATGATTTACATTTGATAAAGACTAAATTCACCAGCACCAGCAGTAATGAATGGATGACACTGGGAGTGATGCATCTTGAAGCTTCACAAACTTTGATACCATGTAAGTGTTATGGGTAATGGTTATGTAGGCAGAGAGAGAGAGAGAGAGAGAGAGGGGAATACATGGCGGTTCAGTAAAGGCACAACAAAGAGTCACGGAGTCGGAGTAATTCATTTTATGTCCGTAAGCGGAGTCTACAGACATTACACCAGCCCTCTAGGATACTGGTTTAAAAATGTTATTGGTAGCCATATTAACTAGGCTTTAATAATTGTAAATTTCCCCATCATCTTATCTCATCTTAATGTTATTCATTTCAATTTGCATCTCATCTATATTCACCACCAACCTGTAGTGTGTTCAATTCTTTGTCCACAGCAAACATCTAGTTCAGTTCCTAGGAAAAGAAAGTCACTTTATTTTCAGGAGCAATAGGTTTCATTTCACTGTCAAATCAGTGTAAATGTGCAATAGATGTTTGAAGTTTCCACACCACACTTATGTATAAAGTTGTATGCTGGGTCAAGACTGGCTTGCAACACTACTTGCTGTTGGTGCAGATGTAAAGTCACGAAGTCATCTACCAGGAAAAAGTAACTTAATGAGATCCAGTCAGAGAAATATGAAATATTCCACAATGTATGTTTTACTTTTGATAAAAGGGACTGTAAAGGGATTTTAAAATCCTGCCAGCAGGTTCCAACTTTGTAATCTGAGGCAGAAATGTATTTGTGCAAACTTCCAAATATAAAAGCAGCCTCTGTCCACGTCCTCTAGGTTATTGGTACACTAACAATTCACTCGTGTGGTATTTTGCTTTAACTGCAGCAGCCAGCACAGACTGTAGGAAATGATCCCGCCTCATGGTATAGATGCACTGTGGCCACAAGATGTCCTCATTACCACAGTCATTTTGTTTCGCTGTGCTTTCTCAAGCTGTTATTTTGTACAGTACATCACTGCGACTCTTACTATTAACAATAATATCTTCTCTGACAGTAGCTGTCTTGCATTTGGTGACACTGTTCCTTATACTTGTGTCTGCTGGACACGTAATTATTATTTGGTTGATTTGGAAGTTGCTCAGTTATCAAACAATTCAGGAGGATTTGTGACGGCATTCCACCGTTCCATTCTCACAACTAGAGAGTGATTCATCAGTTTATTTTCTAGTGGGAGTATTTCTGTCAAGGAAGCACATTTGACCCGAGAAGTTAATCTGACAAAGCTGAGACAACTGTACTTTCTCTTGCACGGCTTTTGGGAAAGTATCTGCAACAACAAAGCATCTTAACTGCGTGCATTAGTTGGACACTGATGACTTGTGTACATAAAGGCTGGTCTTGTCAACAGCACGTTGCTCACTGTACCTGACAGACTCTCATGAAGCAGACTGTCCCTGCGTCTGTGGAAACCAAGGCAACAGCTCAAAGGTCAGAGGTCATCCAGTTTTCAGGGCAAAGCGACTGCAAAACATCAGGTGTGCAAGAAACCCACTACATTTTTACAGTTACATGAGGATTTCTACCCGTATCAGACAAAGAGATCTGAGCAGAAACATGACAAACGTGTCATTTATGGGCAAATTTGTGCATCTTTATTAGCATGAATGCCTGTAAAATATCCACACTCATGAACTAATTGCCAGTGCCATTATATGGACCCATACACATTTATCATGGACTATTATACACACATGGGTGTTCAATCTGCTTTATTACACTGATGCAAACCACATGCTGAGGAGGTCAAGAAACAGGGTTGCACAAGTCATATCAATGTAAACAAACAGCAACCGAGCATTACCCTTTGAATATTACTCTACATGAACTGCACAGATTTTTTAGAGTTGTACAAACCTGAATTGTGATTTTAAAGCCAACAAAAGCTCGTTGTTATTGTTATTTATGTACAGAGGAGCCCGCTATTCACTTTTTCATGGATTATCACTGTGGTACTGATGTGCTTTTTTTTTTTTGCTGGGCTTTAGCAGTTTAAAAGGGTGCTCTGGACATGCTTTAGGGAGGTATAACGTATTTTCATAGTCTCCCGGTGGTCTGAGGACAGCATAGAAAACAGTCACAGTAATTTGTAGCAGGAGCGGCCACTTGTAAACAGCGAGGGAGACAATCTCCCCCTATACGTGATTCAAATCAAACAACTGTGTGACGGCGTCTGTGCCGATGCAACTAAGAGGAGGAAACCATGGAGACAGAAACAACATGCTGCAATGATTCATACTGCACTTTTTTCTTGCGCAAACCCAGTATTACGTATTTTGCAGTATGCAGTTATTGCTTTAAGACTTTCTGACATGATCAATGTCAGACGTGAGTTGGAATAAATTTGAAATTCTGCTTCAGTTATATTGTCAGTCAGTCTGAATTAAAAATACCCGTTGTCCAAATATAGTGCCTGGTAGATTAGAAAAGAACGCACATGTAATAATACTGATCTAAATAAACTCTCTGTTATGAGTCAGGGCAGTGAGATTATTGTAAACTTTCAGAGATAAAACGCATGTTTGTATTTTCTTTACGTATTAGTTTGACAGAGAGCATATTAGCACACAAACAACATCATGCACTTAGTCACCATTTTAGAAACTTGAGAATTATACAAACATAGAGCACTTTTTCTTTCCACGACAGCGCAAACCGGTTTGAAAGAGACATCCAGTCGTAACGGTGAATGTCAATTACCGAGCACAGAGAGAGGAACTGTCACTTATGTGTTTCAAACTACAAGAAATACGACATTCAGCAAACAACACCGCTCACAAAAAAGGAGTAAAAGACTATATCTAATAATTCTGTACAACACCCAACAATACTTGGGTGTACTTTGACACCATTTTGTTGCCTTTTTTAGGACCATCTTTTTTGTTTTTTTGCACAGACATATTGATGACAAACTGAGCAGAGGATGGAAGTTAATCCTTAACATTCCTCCTCCTTCTCTCACCCCCTGATTACCCTGGTTTAAAATGCAGAAGTGCCGCCGCTCACAAGAGGAAAAGGCACGGCTACATTTGATTAGAGTACGAGGTGGGCCCTCCCACCTGGCTGTACTCGGACGGCTGGCCGAGGTTGCCCTGGGCGTTGTAGCTCCCTGACTGGTCGAAGCTCCCCTGGTTGTAGGGCTGCTGGTTAAAGGTGCCGGCCTGTTTCTCAGATGCTCCGCCTGCTAACTTTGAAGAACCCTTGTGCCAGCCGGTCTCCTTAAAGACAAACCAGATGTTCCCAGCCCATAGAACAAAGTTGAGAAACCCAAAAACCTGAAGAGAAAAGGAACAAGACAGAGCGATATAAAACATGGGTAAATAGGAGATTCTAGTCATACTCTTGTCTTTTTATATCTTTGTTCATGTTCTTCTCGACTTTGACTCAAAAGCTTTATTCAAACGTCAACATGCTCGGCTTCTTTAGGAACCATCTGCCTCTTTTTTGCCTGATTTCCTTCAGAAAATGTAGCCTTTTTCTTTTTCTTGTACTAACTAACTAGCTAACTAACTAACTGTAATCAGAGAAAGCATTTGAATTGTCAGGTGAAGTTTTGAGAGGACGTCCAAAGATTCTTTAGAATGAAAAATAAATGCAGAAAAATGTTGCCAAAATTTTGACTGATATGAAAAAAGAGGAGTCAAACTCCAGAAGAAGTAGTTAGTAGTATCTTAATTAGTTAGCACTAACTAACTACTTTCATACTTTCAGCTGCAACTTCATCTACAACTGTCACTGTTTCAGTATTTCAACCACTTCAAATGTTTCAACATTTCAGCAGCAAGCACACACACATTTTCTTCAGAGAATTTAGCCTTTCTCTAGTTTATCTATTCAGTCATTCCCAGTGTTTGGGACAGGTATCCCGCGGGCCTACCACTGAGGTGTTGAGTCCGGACCAGCGCGGCCCATGCACAGAGCCGCACTTGTTGGTCTGGACTTTGCAGGCGGAGATGAGGAGCTGCACCTCGTCTGGATCAGTGGCCATTTTCACATCAGACAGAGCCTTGGCCCAGGCAGAGGAACTGACCAGCCACATGAAGGAGAACACCACAGTCACTACAAAGTCCTGATGCCATGTGAGAGAGGAGAGACCAAGGGTACGGACAAGTTAAACATTACTTTGTCGCTGCTTTGGGAAAGTAGTGGTTGAATGTCCAGTGTACTCACGATGAGCGGTCCTCGGTTGTTCTCACGGTACTTGTTTTGAAAGAAAATATAGACGATGGTGGCCATGAGGGAATACAGGAATGCAAAGACTGCAATGGTGACGAAGAACTCTGCAGAGGATGAATAGTCTCCAATGAGGAACACGCGCTCCCTCCTTATGCCCTCACATGCAGGTGCTTCAAAGGACACCTGGTACAACCTGATACACACAGACGGAGGTACAGGGGTCAGTCCTGCTCACCACTCAAACCTGATCATACATTCACTCGTTCTCAACAGGCTTCCTTGTCTTTAACTTTTGCCAGACTGGAAAGAAAAAATCTCTTATGTTGTTCAGTAAACGTAATGATAAATTGTGATTCTGTGACATCCTCTGAATTTTAGCACAATACATCTAGTGGACTGGGCACAATTATAGTTACAGTATGTTTGCAGATGATACCAGTGAATCCATCCATCCAATTGTCTGTACTGTTTATGCATAAGGGTCACGGGTGGGCTGGAGCCAAACCCAGCTGACACTGGGCAAAAGGCGGTGTGTTTCTTTACAGATTACAACTGAAAGGAATTATATACCTCTATGCCTCTTATATGCCTCTAGACCTGTAAGATCCTCTTTGCTTAATCAGAAACATATATCACTCTATTCAAAGCCGCCAGGCCCTATAGACAAAAACAGTAACTTAAGCTTGCAGAACACAAAAGTTTCTGTTGAAGCTGGTGTGACTTTTGTGTTTTAACAGTTTAGTTCACATATGAACTAACCCTTTAAAACACCAAAGTCACACAATAACTTAAACAAATTAACCAATAGAGCCAGTGATAGGCCAGCAACTCCCGTGATCAATGACGTAAAATGACTATTTTTGTCAATGGAGTCTGGTGGCTTTCAACCGAGAAATACAACAGCTGTTTCTGGTTCAACAAACAGGATCTTACAGGTCTCTCTCTGTGGGGATCCTTTCTGTAGTGTTGTTAGACACAACAATTGGAGCAGGCGAGGTTATCCCAAAGGATTATGTTGCAGCCATTGTAACCTGTTCATGGCTGACAGCTGAGCCGATCTACGGGATCAAAATCAGTCACTTCAACCCCAAAATATGTAAGGTTAGGGTCCGGTTTAAAAAAACTGAATTCATCCTTTAATCAAAACCAGATAAGTTTAAAAGTCAGTTCAAACAAAATTAGAAAAAAACATATTTTCTTATTTACCCCAAGTGTTGTCAGGAAATACAGATTGTTTCAAGTTTTATCTGCAGTTTTTATGGAAGTACTCCCACACACACCTACACACATTATTTTTGAATTCAGTAACTTCCTACATTATGTCAGAGAGACTTGTGGATATCAGGCTACAGTATGCTGCCAAACTTTAAGTATTCACATTGCTTTTAAATATACTTACATTGTTAGCTGAATCATTGTTTTTACATGAAAGAAAAATGATGATGATGATACTTTGAAATATTCAGTTGTAATTAGCTATATATATAAAAAAAAACTATGCCTAATTGTGCATTTGTGTGTAGAAAAGGTCTACACATCCTGCCTGTGTGCATAATCAGTGCTGGATTGACATGTAGGGAGAAAGAGGCTGAGCATTGACAGAAACCATCGAGAGCATCCAGTAAGAAGAATAAGACCCAGTGTGGCAGGAATCATCATGCACTGCGTTAGTAATGCAGGTTCATACTCCTGCCATCAAACTTTGAGACGATGATTGAAGCCCCCTCACCTGAAAGGATATGCAAAGTCGATGCCGATGCTGAGGTTGCTGCTGGCCTTCTCCATGCAGTCCACACTAACCCGCAGCTGCCCAGAGTAGCCCCCACATGTCGCAAAAGCAAAAATGGCAAAGAGCTGCGCGAGGAAAGAAAATAACAAAAATCATCAACTCATCAATCAGCAGCTGATGTGATCTGTGAGATTTGCTGGTTTGCCTGCAGAGCATTTACAGAGCTACATTTCACTGATTTTTACAAGGCATTTTTTGACATGTATTCTTAATCATACGTCATAATAACATTGGAATTACAGGTCACTACCACTTCTCTACATTAAGACCTGATGGTACAGCTTAACATCACAAATCACAACTTTGCCTCAGGGGCAAAACCTGTACAATATACGACACCCTCTGTTCTTAGACCCTCAGTTCAGACTGAGAAGAGCCCTGGACGACGGGGAAAAAAAAAAAGGAAACTCTTCCAGGAGCAGCAGCAGAGGTTTTACTCAATGTGGTCACACTACTTAAGACAGATGTACAAAATAAATGAATACATTTCCTGATGCCAGAAAAAAAACGTTGGTGTTTTTATTTTGGTTGTTTAAAAAGTGAAATCTGTAACTTAGCGCATGTGACGACCCTCCGCACTAGCGACAGATAACTGAAATGATGTCTGGACAGCAGCAGAATGGTGGAAGGTTATGTTAAAGTTTGCTGTTTGCATGAATCAGCCATCGGGTTTATACAAACATGGTGTGAAATGAGTCACCCCCACAGTGCTGGCTTCATTTTAACAGGTTTTACTGGCATCATCAACCCACACAGATTTATCCTAATGAACAGGTCAACACTGGATCACAGTCGGTGTCTCCAACCACAGTAAATGTACTGGTTTGTTTTTCACTTCTGGGGAGAGGGAGTAAAGAGGCTGGTCTTCTACAGGTACCCGAGTGTCCCAATCAGTAAAATACTGACACCCTCTTCAGGAAGGGACAGAGCAGACTGTTCTTCCTGAGGAGACACAGATCCTTTAGTGTGTGCAACTGGCTCCTGAAGACCTTTTATCAGTCTGTGGCAGCCAGTGTCTGTTCTATGCTGGGGTAGTATGGGGGAGGTGGCATCAAGGGGGGTAACAAGCTGGTAAAGATGGTGGGGCTGGACCTGCATGGTCTGGAGTCAGTATACTATACTATACTATATTATACTATACTATACTGTGCTGTACTGTACCGTACTATATTATACTATACTATACTATACTATACTATACTATACTATACTATATTATACTATACTGTACTATATTATACTATACTATACTGTGCTGTACTGTACCGTACTATATTATACTATACTATACTATACTATACTATACTGTACTGTACTGTACTGTACTGTACTATATTATACTATACTATACTATACTATACTATACTATACTATACTATACTGTACTGTACTGTACCGTACTATATTATACTATACTATACTGTACTGTAATGTATTGTACTGTACTGTACCGTACTATATTATACTATACTATACTATATTATACCATACTATACTATACTATACTATACTATACTATACTATATTATACTATACTATACCATACTACACTATATTATACTATACTATACCATACTATACTATATTATACTATACTATACTATACTGTACTGTACCATACTATACTATACTATATTATACTATACTATACTGTACTGTACCATACTATACTATACTATATTATACCATACTATACTATATTATACTATATTATACTATATTATACTATACTATACCATACTATACTATATTATACTATACTATACTGTACTGTACTGTACTGTACCGTACTATATCGTACTATACTATATATACTATATTTCACCTTGTACTATATCTCATATTACATACAATATTGTAGTTTAATGCTAATGTTCCACTTACTGTGCATTATAGTCCACATTATATCTCGATTACTAATACTATAATTAGCCTGGCGTACACTGTTTACATAGACATGTTGACTCCACGGTCACGTTACTCTTGTAAATTTGTTTCCAGCTTCTCTCATACAGTTTATAGTTTCTATTTTGTATTCTATTCCTACTTTAGTTTGTATATCTTTTATTATTTATTCTTTTACTTTCTACTTTTCTGCACTTATTTCTGTTGTTTTGCTGCTGAAACAATCAAATTTCCAAGTCCCCACATTAATAAACATTATGCTATGTTCCGTTTCTTTTTCAACGACAACAAACAGTAAAATGCTGTGGGTAACCGAGGAGCTGGGTGATAATTTGTAACTATGAGCAACACCTCTCACTTAAATGAAATAATTTGACCCAGTGTTGACATCAAAAATTGATTAGTGCAGCTTTCACAATATATTAATTGACAAATACTATGACTTTAACAGTGTAGAGTTTTACACCTCAAAACTGGAATTGGAATAAATGAAAAGTGGAATGAATTTCTAGTAACAAGAAGCGAATAGTGGGTATCAGCAGTCCCACCATTCAAACATTTTGCTTATGGACATCACAACAATTTCTCTGCCGTGAAACCAATTTAACACCATCCGATAGCGTTTTGGCCACATCAGCACAGGGACGACAATAGCTGCAGTCAGTGTGTGGGCTGAACTGAATTAGGACAGACAGAGTCTCGGAGTCTGGAAGAAGAGATCAGCGTTTGTCCTCCCTCCACCGCCACCTGATGATGACTTCACTACCTCGCATGTTTAAGAAAAACAGATTTTTTGTCTCTAGAATTGGCCTCACAATACAAGAAATGATTCCCTTCGGACTATAAACACAGAGACGAAGGAGAATCTGAACTCTCAGCACTTTGTGCGTGCGCTCACATTGATGCAGCTGTAAGAAAAAGAGCGTAAGAATAAAATATATCACCAGATAAAAAACTAAAATGCATAATATAACAGGTCAGAATCCATTCTTAAACCTAATGAACGTACTTAGACCTCACAGCTTATCTTGCATTGCAGGCTCTGAAACTTTGTAAATAACTCTCATTATCACGCAACAGTTAAACCTAAAATGCCATTTTAACAACGGTTTGACGGCACAAAGATCAGGCAGAACGATCACATATTGAAAAACTGCACACACAGTGTTTGTTGACAAGATACGTCCACGATCAAAAAAAATAATAATAATCCACCTGAACTTACCGGAGCAAATATAACCATACACATTGAAGAAGGGAAGATCTAATCCAGCTGTGTTATGCTACAGGTCTCCCAGAGGCGTTGTGATGGTGAAACAGGAGCTGGAGGAGGCTGCCTGAGGAAAGCACAGCTGTGTGTGTGTGTGTGTGTGTGTGTGTGTGGCTGATGTAGTATGAATGTCTACCACAACCTATCTTATGTCTTTTCATTCCTCCACCATTCTGCTTTGCTTCACATCTGTGATTATCATGAGGATGGAGGAAATAGCAAGATGGAGATGTTATTGAATTAAAGGTTCCCCGTGGAGCTTTTGATCACTAGTGGCGCTATGGAGCTGTGTTTCTGCAGTATAAGTGGCCCCCTGTTTTGTTTATGTGGCAGTGCATTATTCTGCCAATGGTTTCACTCTATTCCACTGATAAATAGGTGGCAATAACCACCTGCTGGAAATCAGTGACTGCAGTTCCACTACTTTTAGCGGTAAATTGTAATCTAACTAATTACTTTTTAGGCAACTACAATTGCTGAAATTTAAATGGGCTAGTTACTCGTTTATGATCTAATGTCACCCAGCCTAAGCCTCGAGTTTAGTCCCTCGAATGTCCCTCCCTGCGGGGACAATCATCTTTGTGCCAGCTCATGGTAGCCAAGGTACAGTGCTCACTCTCTGGTGCAACACCGGAGAAGAAGTGACTTAAAGGTGACACTCTATTTCCTCCTTTTCCCACTGTAGCTACATGTTTCTGGGCACTTCCGTGTCAACAGTTGGTGTCGTTTGCCGCTCAGGAGCAGTTGTCTTGTCCCACACTGTACCGCAGCACTAAAATAATATGTGTGCATAATAATCCAATATAATGCAAAAGCTACTTTCCATAGTAAGTCAGTCATTCTATATGCAGTAACTGATAAAGTAATTAAATTACTAATTTTCAGTAACTTGCACAACTCTGGTGATTTCACACCAAGGCGTGTTGGAACAAACGTACGGAAGTAGAAAACGTGGATGTAAGTGTGGCACGATTGCAAAGCTCTGCAAATGCTTTCTGAGGAATAAAAAATGCATTTTAACACGAGCTAGAGCTGAGGCATACTCACAATGTATTTTGGTGACACTGAATGTAAACAAAACTTCTGTTCGACAAGGAAACTTGAATAATTAGTAAAATGGATCTAAAGTGACAAAAAGTAATCAGGATGTGGTTTGCATTGGTCTTCACAGAAAAAGTGAAATAAAGAAAGATGCTCTACAGAATAATGTATATTTGCTGTACAGTACAGAAAATGATCGAATATGCCCAAGAGGGCTAATTCTACCCTGTAAGCAGCATTTTAACGTAGTTTAATCTTTAATAGTGCATCATGTTTTCTAAAATGATCACGTTTTGTCTGTCAAGAAACTACAGCTGTCAATAGAAAGAGTATAAAGTATAAAGTATAAAGTTCATCATTTCCTCATAAGATTTAGTTTAGAGTATCTTTATACTGTACTTACTAACAGTAAATGAGCAAATGTACTTTCCACTACTGATAAACGATGGTGACAGATTAGTTATGAAATCATGAATCCACTACAGGGATATCTTCTAAAAAGCAGGGAAAACTTTAATGAGCTCAAACTATTGCACAGAACGGATCACTGACAGCAGACTAATTAGGTGTCTCTTTGCTCAAACTGAACCTGCAGTGAACACAAACAGTAGAATAATTAAAGCTTTAATTTGAAAACTAATGAGACTCTGGCCCCATATTTTTTTTTACTAAATTAGTCATTAGTTTCTGACAACGATACCGGACTGCACGTTCCTGCTTACTCAAATAATGTCTTTGACATGAATGATTAATCATCCTCGCAGCTACAAAAACATGATTGAAAAACGCTTAATTGCAAGTCAGGAAGTGGTGAGTAGATTAATTATGGACACATGATACAAACAGATCATTTTTTAGTTTAATGTGTATAAAGCCATCAATTTGTTCTTCATGTAATGAGTCAGAGTGCAAAGCAGCGGGTAAAGCCAAGCTGTAGAAGAGTTACTACGGATGCTACGGCTCAGGTTGTTAAGTCTGTTTGTGTTCTTACACACTGTTACGCTTCAATGGAAACCACTTCTGGTAGCACTCTCTCTAGATGTGAGGACGCTCATTAACACAACTGAACGTCTAACCCTACATCTCACCTTAAAATCAAGTCTTAATCCTCAAACGGCCCGGAGAAGTTGTGAGGACCAGCCAAGTTGCAGGAATGTTAACAAATTTTAACTACACAAAGACACACACTCCTCATATCTGTATTTTTAATATCTAAAAACCCACATTACAAAACTGTGCACTCCTCTCTGAATACTACAATTGAGAAAATGCCTTTTATTGAGTGAGTTACTCAAAATAAATAAAATCACTTCCCACACTTGCAGTCCCTTCCACTGCTGTGATTAAATTAAGTTGTTGCCTCAGCCTCCTACTCCAACAAAACTGTGGCCCAAGGGGACGTCATTATGGAGCTGTGTGAAGAGAAGTTTTGCCTTGGCTTTGCCTGCCTCATTTGACAAACTGAAGAGAAATGATTAACTCTTCTGTCACCTCTCTGCTGAACGATAAAAGGGGATAAAATATGAAAATGTTTGTTGGTTTTATTATGTGTTTTGATAAATCCAGTATTTCCACAGTCTGTGTCTTGGTTCTAAGCAGCAGAACTATAACTCACACATCTTTAGCAGCGCTGGTAGCCATTTTCAGTCTTCTAGCCACTGTTCACTGTGTATTTTCACATTTTTCTTTCTGGCTTCGGTTGACTAATGAACCAGTCTGTGGTTGTAACCAGCCACCTCTGAATTTTAAATGTTGGTTTCCCCCCAAGGCAAAAATGTTCTTATCCCAGGTAGTCCATATACATGTGTGAAATTGCTGCTGGGTAAATTAAAAAAATACATATTATGTTTGGATTTCCACCTAAAGTTTGCACTGAGAAGAGTATGTGGTGGAGCTGCGGAGTAATGAACGTAGCGCTGAGGTTACAATGGGACTAGGATAGCCTTTACTGAGGCAAACCCACTACACTAAAAATGCTTGTTTTTGCAGATTGTTATTCTAAGTGTCTGACAACATAACAGACATAGATCCTTTATGCTTAACCAGAAACAGCCATTATCTATTATTACTCATCGCTCGGTGCAGAGTCACCAGACCTCATTGGGAAAAACAGTAGTTTTACTTCACCGATCATGAGAGTTACTGGACTAGTTGCTGTGACTTTGGTATTTTAACTTGGAAACACCAAAGTCACACAATAAAAGCAACAAACTAACTGATCAAGGCAGCAGTAGACCAGCAACTCCCTTGATCTGCAAAGTACAATTCCTGTTTTATTCAATGATGTCTGATGGCTAAAAGGTCTAAAACTGTTGGGATGTAATGTTGTCAGACACTTCAAATAAGAATCTGAGCATATCAATGGCAAGCACGTTTAATGGATGTACTAATGGGTGACTGGTACGGTTGCCCCCTACATTGCAATCATTACAGGCCGTCTGTAGGCAGCTGCTAGTTGAGGAAATCTCCTGAACCAATTTTTGCACCTACCAGTCATTTCAAACCTAACATATGCAAAAACACAGGTTTAAAAATACTGGAGTTATCCTTTAAAACTGAAAGACTGGAACCAAAGTCAGGATCAGACAGATATAGAGGCCTCTCTTTATAATCAACAAACAGGAAAATACATAATCACAGACACGCACATCCAACCCCCTAACACACACACACACACACACACACACCCTCTGCCCTTAATATGCTCACTCTCTCAGCCCAGTTTTCCATATAAAGCTCCTTTAGCCTCAAGAGCTCTAACAACCATGATCACCATAATCAGACCTGACGCCTGGTTAGCATGAGCCTCCCCTCTCCCATATTAGAGACAGCTGGACGTGCGGCTTGCCAGCAGCTGAGGGGGAGATATCTCTTTAGCTTGAATGCCCCTCTGCCTCTGGGGGGCGCTATTTAATAAGAATCTACATTATCAGACCATTCAGCCGCACTTCTCACACTCATCCTGGCAATGTCTGTGAGCATGTTCTTGAAGTGGATAGAGATTAAGCGCGTGCATGCTTGTCTCAAGCACGCGTTTGCATTCATAATGTATAAATATGCATTAAACAGGTCAGTGTGCACCATGATATGTGCAACAAATGTGGGGAAGCAATATTTCTACGCACTAATGAGCATGCTGTGTACAGATGATATGTTGAGCTAAACTGAATCTGACAGATGTCCCTGTACACAAAAATAACATGTCACCGTAGAGTGCTTCATCGGGGTTATGTTCTCTGGGTCATATTTTGGTGAACATATGATACTGCTATGCAGACGACACCCTGCTGTTTATCTCACAGAGCTGCTGCCTCCAGTTTGGTTACTAGCATTGTTGTCAGACTGGGATGTTGATTCTCTGGAGGTACTAACACCTGTATCACGTTACAGGAGCAGGACTGCTTTGAGATTTTAGCATAGGTTTTCTTGCTTGATCCTTTTTCCATCTCTCTTGGTTGCTCTTAACTATTATTGTTATTTTATTACCATTGCTGATAGTTGATTAATTTTATTTTGATTATAATGAAATTTGTATCACTGTATCTATATTATTACTATTCAGTTCTCTAAATACACGTCTGGCTAGCATGATCAGTCATAGTAATCACCACATTGCCACTGGAAACATGACCGCCACTTCAACAGCACATAGGTTTTAATCCCAAGCTAAAGGTTTTACATCAGCCATACAGAAATGACACACTTGTGAGCCTATTTCTGGTAATAAGGATATGATGCACTACAAAGAAACCACAGCTTCATCACAGCTTGCTCTGTGGCTGATGGCAACATGGCTTATCAGATTTTTTTTTAGGGAGGAAGATGGAGGTTCTGGTAGAAAGAAAGGCTTTTAACTTTGCATTTGGTTTGCATTTCAGAAGAGAATATGTTTTCACCAATTAGATTCCCTTGGCCCATTTATGGAGTAAGTACTATCACTTTTCTCTGCTTATTGGCCTGTTTGTCAAATCAAATTATTCTCTATTATATCACCTCGGTGAACACTGCATCAGACCAGGCCACACTGGTAGAAATACAGAAATACAGAGGAACATGTGGTTTGTACTGATTTTTGATCTGCACACATTTTCTTGAAGAAGCAAAACAGCACTGATGTGACATATTTTAAGAGGTTATGAACATGGTAGCCATAAAACTCATCTCATGAGGCCTGAAAGCACACCATCACACTTTCGGGGGGTTTACGCCACCTTGTGGCTGAATGCCGACTTTTAGTTTTGGATGAACCTCTCTATGTGGAGTACCTTCAGGTGCACTGACAACTTATTTCTGATGAATAGCTTAGACTGCTTCAAAACCAGCGTATCATTAAGTGAAGATGAGCCTAATTAATGCTCGGGGGCGAACATTTTGTTGAACATTTTGAACTGTTTGTTTTGAACCTGCTCAGAAGGGCATAGATTAATCTGGGTCACAGAGGGCTGAGCTAGGTTTGGCTGGGTTAGGTCAGCCCAGATCAAAGCCGAGGCAAAGCCTGTATGGTGAAACCAGGCCTCACATTTCCACTTGTTTCCCGCAGCTTCAGGCCTCAGGTGGAGACTGAATGCTGCTTACCTGGCTGTCATGGTGCACAGCTGCATCCTCTGCAGGGAATCCCTCTGCAGAAGTGTTTTCAGTCATTCACTCTCTTCAGCTTCGGTCGGTTTTGAGGCAGGATAATCCACAAAGAAACACACAGAAATAAGTCTGCACACACACTAATCAGATTCAAATATGCAGTGAAATCATATGCAGCTGAAAGAACTGATGAATACTGTACATGCAGACTGTGGCATGTGCTTATCTGAACAAACAAATGGTAGAGGAAAAGTGACCAGAAGAGCAAGAGAATAAATACTCCCTCCTAATTATCACAAACACCCCAGATAAGCATCTCTCTCTCTCTCTCTCTCTCCCTCCCGCTCTGCATGTTGATATACTCTCTCTCTCTCTTGCAGCTGCTGCCTCTCCCTGTGATTTTCGGCTCGGGTTTAGCCCCTCTCATTTCTGGCCTGGGCCTTTGAACAGGAGAGCGTGGCATTGTGGAAGGAGGGCGGGTGCTAAGCCCTGCGCCCCCGTGTGTTTATCTGCCTCTCCCAGCTGGGCTCCTCAGGGAACAAGAGATAGAGAGGGGCAGAGAGAGAGAGAGAGAGAGAGAGAGAGAGAAAGGGGGAAGGGGGGGAGGAAGCAACAGAGAGAGACAGATACAGAGAGAGGAAGAAAGAGAAGCCAGGGTACAGGAATGAAAACCGTCTGTAAAGCAAACGAAGCACTGAAACATCTCCCTGTTTGCCCACTTCTCTACTGACCTACATGGCACTGAGGTGATGTCAAGACCAGGATGTGGTCTCAAACCAATGTAAGGTGTATTTGCTATTCAATCAAGATTGAGAAAAGAATATAATATTTTGATATTATCAACATTTAGTCGGATGGATGAGAGTGCAAAGAGTCTGTCTGAGGAAACTTAAAAATGTAGCTTGAGCAGGCTCAAATGAAGACATGAATGAAGAAGAGTGGAAGAGCGGTGGCTGGCTGAGGATTATGAAACTGATCCACAGGCTTCAGGCTACCAGCAATGAGACCTACAGTCCAATACACACAGCGTCCATTATGGAAAACGAAGAGTGTGCGGAAAGAAGATGAACCAGGCAGAAAAACAATGGGGAAAGTAATGAGGGCAGAAAGACAGCAAATATTTAAGATATGGCAGCTCAGTAAAATGAAGAACATTTGCCTGTGAGATAAATAAAGTGAGATGGATGACAAGAGGAGACGGAGGAGCTACTCAAACAAGAGGACGTGATACGAGTGGCAGAGAAGGCGATGGAGGTAGCGGTGAGTGGGGAGGTGAGGATCACGTTAAGTGGCAGACGAGCTAAAAGGTGCATTCACTGATGAGCTGCACTTGACATTTTCGCAAACCTCCTCGCAGATGCCACACACACACACACACACACACACACGCACACACACAGACCGTCCACCTGCTCTATTCAAGTCAATAGAAATCGTTGAGGTGTCAAGTAGCTGCCTCAGGAGGGGAAAAACGCGTCAGATGTTCAGCCCCTCTCCCTGCGTGACTAGGAGGGAGAAAAAAAATCTAGGACACTCTTCATGAAAACAGAAAGAAAGAAAGAGAAAGACGATACAGGGAGTGAGACAGGGATGGAAAGGGCGGCATATCTCTGCCAAATTGGTTCTCCTCTACCATAATCTTAAATCAAACTACTCTAAAAACTACACAGCCGAACTGTAGAGTGTGGAGTGTGTGGTCTGAATAGGGAGAAATCAGGCTTAAACTTTCGGAAAAGTCACTGTTAGACCCTTTTAAGTTGCTACCTGATATTTAAATTAAGACCATTTTAAAATAATGAAATAAAATGTGGTATAATCATAGGGCTCAGGCATATGTAGCAAAGGATATTTGAGCTTTAAGCACCTCAAGGATACAGCTGCAGTGAGTGTCTCGTGGTCATCACAGTTTTAGTGTCAAACTTAAAAAGAATTCTGCTATTTTTCATCGTGGGCGTTCAGCTCACAATCTGAGCTGTTGGTGTTGAAAACTCTGTTCTACAGCTACAATGGAAGCAAACATACATACAACATACTACTGGGAGAAAGCAAGTATACATACAGCCCCTGAATGAGCCCCTGGATTACATTTTGCAGCTACCTGCATAGGGAACTACATCCAGGGCAACTGGCTGGCTAACCAAACCAAATCTAAACACGCCGGTTTGTTCACGCGTCATGGGTCACTGTGGGTCACTAAGGAAATTCAAGAACAAGAAGCGCAAGGAGTCGGAGTCTCCACAGCCTGTAAATCCTTTAAATGTGTCTGAAGAAACAACAAGATGCAAGATAAAACTGAGCCACAGAGACTCCACTTAAAGGCCTCAGCCCAGGTAAGAGACGAGAGATAAGTAAGAGTAACACATTTTGGATCTGATGGCCAATAATTGACAGACCATGTGATCATATTGCTAAACTGTACATCTCCAAATTCAAAAATCAGGTAAAAAAAGAGCAAAAAAAAGCTCCTTGAGTCATCCCAGGGTGTATTGTTTGTTTGCACTTAAAGTTTGTTTGTGCAAAAAACAGAGGGAGGAACATTTAAACTAACCACAAAGCACGTGAGGTAATAAATTAGTGTATGTGCTTCATGTTATTGCTTCTCTTCTGCTCCGGTGCACGTAGCTGTTTTTTCATCGGTGATCTTAATTCGTGTAATATATAACTGCATGTACAGTAGTAAGATGTGCAATAATAAACCTAAATGCCTGTATATGTTTACATTTATCATGTGTGTTCATCCCTGTGTGTTCCTACAGCATTTCCATTCAGTTTTCTGTCCATGTTTGTGTGTGCATGGCTGCATGTGAGCCTCAGAGTGTCTAACCTCCGTGTGTGTGTTTATGGACCTAGATACGAGCAAACAGTGTGCATGTACGTCGATGCAGAGCAAAAATCTCTCTCTCCACTCAGGCTGAAGCATTAGCCACAGTCCACAAAGACACACAAACACACACAGTCTCACTTGATCTCACTGCTGCGGCCCGCCAGTGTGAAAACATGAGCAATTTTACGCCAGCTAGTTAAGTACAAAACAAAACGACAACGCAGATCAGAAAGGGAAGCACGGTGGGGCGAGCAGACAGAACAACATCTAAATTCAATTTTGACATATGAGAGATAAGGGATATCACCCAAACTGACATACTAGTGCTGAGATATAGATATACTCCAGTTCTTTAAATTCACTTTTGTTGCTTCATCTCCCAAAATAAGTTTCCTTTTAGATTTGTCAATGAACCGAAATGATACTTTACTTTCAAATTGGACAGAATAAATACAACACACCTTGTCAGTTTACAAAGGGTGTGTCCTCCTCATCAAACACACGCGATTATGCTCTGATGAGTTCGATCTTGGCCGCTACATTACTGAGACAAACCCAACTACTTCACCGACTACCGAAGTTACACAAAGACGCGATGACCACAAGCCTTCATGTGAAAGGCTGTCTGAGCTTTGCTTCACAAGCAGCACCACAGAACAAAATCAGTAGCTCATTTAGCGGCGGCTAATCCCTTCCTGCACGGGGACCGCTTTGTGCCCTGCATAGCCCAGATTCATCTTTCCCACTATCTCTCTGCTCCCTCTCCCGCTGTAAGCTTGACCGACCACAGGCAGGCAGAAAATCTCCATTTATTTTTGTAATTGTGTCCCTTCTTGGTGCTCCTCTTCTCCCTATGGGGTTTCCATGGCTACTTAGTCAGGTGACCTAGCTGGAACCCGGCCCTTGTGCCCTGCGGGGACCGTCACTGCACATATTAAGCTGGGGGCACCCAACAGAAATGTAACACAACCCCACTGAGTGAGTGTGTGTGTGTGTGTGTGTGTGTGTGTGTGTGTGTGTGTGTGTGTGTGTGTGTGTGTGTGTGTGCACCCATGTGTGTTTCTGTATTTGTATATGGTGCTGGGTTTATATGTGCGAATAGGAAATGTCCTCATTTGAGCCTAAAGATGGGGAAAATCACCCAAGGTCATGTCAGTCCCTGTGTCTGACTTCTAAAGGAATATTAAAGGACCAGGTGAAAGATCAGGTTTGGATTTGGGGCCATATTAGTAAGAGAAGTGTGTGTCCAATGTGTGTGTCCATAATAAACACCCTTAAAGTGTATCTGTATTACTACAATACACTGATGCCATTGTTCAGCATTCAGATTGACCGATAGCTGTTGACCAATCGGAGTTTATTAGTGGGGATAAAGAACAGGGATGTCCCTCAAGAGGAGAACAACACTACTGTCATGAAAAACAGCAACAGAAAAATGGTGACAAAATTTAATTAAGGATGTGGATTTACAATTAGTTGTTAAAAACCTCTTAAATAAACACATTAGTGTGAAAATGATGTTAAACGTTAGCACATCTGTCATCTGAAAATGTTGTTCGCTACAGTCAGTGCAAAACAAAACACCCCCCCGGGATGCATATAATTTTTTAATGCTATCATTTGACAAAGCACATAAAAATTGCATTTAGTGTTCATTAAAAGTGGGTCACTAATAAAATCTCTTTAAAATGCATAAACAAAAAAAAAAAATCATCTTCACTCTAATTCAACAAGTGATTTTCCCAGTTTTGGTTTAATCTGAGTTAATTATAACAATCTTGGTGTATCGTAATATTCATACAGTGACATTTGTTTTGTTTTATTCTGTTGTCCGTGTACATACTGTGTGTGTGTGTGTGTGTGTGTGTGTGTGTGTGTGTGTGTGTGTGTGTGTGCAGACGTGTCCACCTATAGGAGAAGACAGGCTAACCTTTCCCTGCCTGAGTCACAGATGGTGGACCACCGTCTCAGGGTCGAGAGGGAGACAGAGGTCCAGCACTGACCTGATGGGTCAAGAAAAGGCCACATCACATCCGGAAGCTCATTAGATATCACGGCCAACAACCCCGGCCAGCCCGAGGATCACGCCATTACTGTAAAGTCATCCAGATATGGTTATAAACTGGCAAAAGTGTTTTTTGTAGTATGTAAATGAGACAATTTGTTTTATTTTAATGCTTAATCTGAAAGATATTTATCAAGAAATAAACACCTGTAATCAACAGTGTAGTAGATGTAGTTCACATAATGACTCTAATAGGTAATATGACCCTCATCTAGTGACTTAAGGAACTGTACCAATGGTGAACAGGGTAAATATTTTAACTTATAGATATCACCATGTAACTTCCCCTCTTGGTTACTTACATAAACACAATTATTTTTTATATTACAAGTTTTCTGCATACATTTCCAGATCAGAAATCTGAATATTGGATAAAGTCAGGTTCAAAATTCTTGTTTTACAGCCATAAAAACAATTTTCACCATATTTCTAGAGAATGAAATGTTATATAAATCAGGCTATGAATGATACATGAACAAACCCTTCTGTAAAAACGTTCAGAAGATAAATAGGAATGAAACTGGAAAGTTTGGCATTTGTAAGTGCTGCTGAAGTGCAGATTTCTGGCTCACAGTTTGAGAAAAACTAATTTTTTGGGGAAAAAAAGGCCTTTAAAGATATGAATTCAGAAGAAATCTACAGATGCGAGCAAAGAAAGTGCAGTAAAATAAACAGCTAAATGAGCATTTTGAACGTTTTCTTTCTGCTAGTCTGGAGGGAGGAGGCGTGCTATAGAAGCAAAATAGACGAAAAGCTACGCAGAGAATTAAAGAACGAAGAAAATATTCACATCTGCAGAGTACAATAAGTGGAAAAAAAAAACTATGACCTGTTCCTGATGCTAAACGATGCGTCAGGGAGTCACTAAAATTAACAGAGAAATTATCGTTCTCTTTCTAACCAAACCCTTGATTAAAAAAGTCAGCACCAAATTACTGGGGTAATGCTACTATGAAAGAAGCCAATGCACAGAGGAATTAAAACAGTCACGTATCTACAGAGTGTTTGTCGGGTCTTTATTGGGAGGCCAGTAGAAACTGCATCTACATTACAGACTAGATTTTCACTCCTGCTACAAGTCTCGCTGCAGATGCACCAAATTTATTTAACTTTGGTCACTTGAGAGCAGCCCAATAATCACAACACTGACATAATATCTTATAAATTTGGTCTGACAACATGTAAGCACAAGTTTGCTTATTTCCACTTATTCAGCGGACTCAAAGTAACTTCAGTGCTCATATGGAGTCACGTTTCTGGCCACCTGATAGTTGTAAGTCCAATATTCACTCTCCTGTCAACTCTGTGTTGTGTCTCCACCAACTCTTGAGGGAAATACTTGTCTCTATAACTAATAAGTCATGTTTACCAGCTAGTCACAAACACTCTCATGGGACTTGGTAGAAGGGTGGAGTAAGGGACGAGGAAAACCTATTCTGGATCTGACTCACAAACACCGGTGTCTATGGCAAAATGAATACTGCGATGTGACTAAACACAGAACAAAACATTTTTGACATAATTCTCATAGTTTTGGACATACAGTACATCCAGACATATTTGTGCTGTGCTTGTAGATTTGCACATCATGGAAGACTTGACTATTGGCCCCGGCGGAGGTCTGCGCTCCCCAAGTGTCCTTCCATTTTAATTAGCCTTTCAAACAGTCGCATAAGTGACATCCAGAAGAGGTTTTTGATGAAAAAGAGTTTTCAGAATGTTTGTTCAAATGTTGCACGTTGCAACATCCAGCGTTAGCAGAATTAAAGTACAGATTTAAAGTTCAAAATCTTCTTTACCAGGTAAATATCAACACAAGTCCTAGCAATAAAGCATCAAGTACTACAGTGAGCTTTCTCAGAGCTGAGTGATGTAAAGTAGAAATGTAATGACATGAGACATTAGACAGTATGAATATGACTGACAGATATCAGTGTTGACAGATGCAGAGAAATTTCTGTTTGAAGTTTTAATTGGCGCTCTGGTTTACCTGCATAACCCAAACAGATGTCATTACGCGGAAATGTTTGTTTAAATGGACACTACAAGGCCAACATCCTCTCTCTAAGCGCCTCTAAGTGTAATTTTCTCCTCAGCCTCACGTTCTCTTGTCAGAAAGAATTGAGTGATTTCAGTGCTGAAAAACAGATCTTTGACCTGGCAAGTCTCTTGTGATATCTGTCAGCAGCTGTCGCCAAACTCTCTGCATCTCCCTGCTTCCACTTGTTTTTCCTTTGGTGTGTGTGTGTGTGTGTGTTCACATGTTTATCATGAACATCTGTCAAAAGCTACTCTATAAAACATTACCATGGTTGTAGGTCAATGAGGTAATAACACCACCGTGACAGACAGAGAGAGAAAGAGAGAGAAAGAAAGACGAAGTGACACAGAAAGAACTGGGATTACTTTTTTTGCTTTTCCTAAGAAACGAAACATCTGATTTTGCCAAACCGGCTCTATTAAAAATCTGTTTAATCTGTGTTTTACTCATGTGAGGCTTTGCTGTATTTGCATAACTAGAGAATAATTCTGTCCCATCTCACTCAAGTTCCCAGTGAAAATAAATAGCGTTCATTTATCCTTGTGTTGGGAGATTAGGGCTCCACTCTTAATCTGCAATTTTACAATACAGAAGACGCCTGCATTAATCAGAGTAAGTATTTGATTTCATGCTTTCTTAAGATGAACCTAATAATAGGTAACACATGACACATTTGACTCTAGGAGCATTTGTAAGTGATACATATACAGTTTTCTTGTTTACCAGTTTGACTTTCCTTCCTCATCTCAGTGGTTAGCACTATCGCCTCACACCAAGAAGGGTCCTGGTTCAAAATGAGGCCTTTCCGTGTGGTTTTGCTCCAAAATATCCCGGATACAGCCGCTGCCATCTTGGGCCAGGGATACCATTTGGAGCCATGGATATTTCACCCCCTTTTTTTTTTTTTATATAGCAACAAATGACAAGCTGAATCCAAAACTGATTTAAAAAAACTGAACACTTGAACATACATCAACATGGTAAGAACTACCAAAAATGAAATGAAATTTTTTGACCAGTACGATGACCTATACTGCACCCAGACACCAGAAGGCAATCGAGATGTTTTGGCTTCACTTTTTGGGGGGGCTGCCATGTCGCCCATCTTTACAGTATATATGGCCTTCAGACCAGGGTGTAGCCCGCCTCTTTCCAAGGTCAGTTGGAACCAACTCCAGCCATTTGCACCATCTAGACCAGGGGTGCCCACACTTTTTCCACTCGTGAGCTACTTTTCAAAATGATCTACCTATACTGAGTATACTTTATATATACAATATATGTTGGTGTACACTGCATAACTGCAACTAATATAACCCTTGGTGGTATTACACATAAAAATTGACAGCAGTAATGCACATGGGTGAGAAACAGTAATGTAACCATCAATATTGCACACAAGTGACAAGAGTAATTGGAACATTCAATACTTTTATGGTCACTACCTTACTCTGATGACCTGCACTGAATGGAGTCAAATATCCCTTCCTATCCTATTCCCCATCCCAGAGTATCCCTTCTTTAGTAGATATAGACTGGAAGGCTAAGTCACTTCACTCACTGGAGTTTTGCGGTAGCTAGCGCGTTTGACCGCGTGCATGTCCCTGCCCGCGACCCGTAGCAGAGAAGAGATCTCAGACTTGCCGCCCTGTACGTCAATCAAGTCGCAAACGCGACTTTTTTTTATTTATTTATTTTTTTCCAATGTCACGCGATCTACCCGCACTACTTCCACGATCGACGTATTGGGCACCCCTGATCTAGACATACTGTAAGTGGTGTCTTTAGCCACAGTCTTTTAGCAGGATATTGTGTATTTATCGAGTAAATCTGAAAGCCTTTTACAGGTGTTTTGAGACAGCATTTTTAACTGATGCATACTTGCAACATTAGCATTAGCTTACACTAGCTAGATGAGAATATATACACTATCATGTCAGACGACTCTGTGATTATGATCACTGGCCACACTCCAGCACCACCAACCTCTTTTACCTATCCCCTTTCTATGTTTATATATAATTTTATATGAATTATTTTTTCACTGAAAGTAGAACAAATATGCTATATTGTGATACCTATCCTTATCTGGATACAGCATGATCTTCATATGAGACTTTGGTCACATAGCAACAGTAACTAAGGGGGCAGGACTTGGCAAACGATCACATGGTGACACTTCCTGGTCTAGATTTCACATACTTTCATCAGTTCATCTTACATTTAAGTAAATACTATATAGTCAGGCCCAAACAATAATTCAAACCCCTGTGACAAGACTTATTTTGCACACACACAAACATAAACTGTACTCTGCCCATCCTGAGGCGGAACTAAACTGGTGTACACTTAAGTACAGAGGGTGACATCATAGGACAGTGGGTCAGTCCCGGGGTTTGAATGAGAGGAGGACCATTATTCATAAATTAGACTCATGATGGACTCATTCGTTGTGACTCATCAGCCTCAGAGTTTTGTTGCAGTGCAGGAAGCCTCTGAGTTGATACAGTCCTGCTAAAAAAAGCCCTGTGTTGAGATGATACAACAGCCATGACGATGCACCAGCGCATAAGAAAATGCATGTATATCATTTGCATCATGTGCTCAATCAACTGTACAGTTTTGCTCTCTTTTTTTTTTCCCTCCATCTCTCTTTCTCTTTCACACACACACACACACACACACACACACACACACACACACACACACATGCAAAGACTCACACACATGCTCACACACACATGCAGTGAAGAGTTTGGGCACATCTCAAAGGACAGCTTCTGCATGAGTTGGTCCACGGTGGAGAGGAGGGGACCTTACAGCTGTTTGGAGCAGAATATGCCAACCACTGACAGTGTGCCAAACAGGCCAAGAGCCTCCATGCACACACACACACACACACACACACACACACACACACACACACACACAGACCAAGCAGAAAAACCATCCTCTAGAATCTCCTGCAGACATGGCTGATTATGAATTTGCTGTATCCTTGTGCAGACCCAGTACTGACTGGAGATGTAGGAAACCTTCCAATCTACTGCAACTATCTTGACTAAAGTTAACATAACCTTTAAACAACCTTCTGTTTGTCCACATGACCAGTCAGTTGTACAGTCAAGGGTTCATCAGTACCGACGTAAATGTCAATCGCTGCCTAAACCACAGCCTGAGGGCATGTAAACAAACCAAACTGACAGACATGTGTTTTTACTGGTGTCATAATGTGGGAAGAAATTTCCTGCAGGGCTTTTGATAATGAAGCATGTTTAAAATGAAGTGGCTGACATTGTTTTTGTGGTAACTCTTCACAATTAATTGTCATGTCTGCAGTCAGGTCTGAAAAGCCTCGTCCAGAATCCCAAAGCATTATATCCAGGTTGGATGATTCTGCACCTGACAATTTATGTCCAAAGCCAACATCTAACGCCAGTGCAGGAAGTGGTGAAACCTTTATGCGACAAGGTGTAACCCTATCCCTGACCCTTAACCCTAATCCTACCATGACCGTAGTTTAACAGCCATAACCATGACCATCTTTCACTTGATGTAACCATACTGTAGTTGTAATGAAAGACAGAATTTTAAAAACGTTGTCAGAAAATCACAGTATCAGGACCAATACCACTACCCTTATAGTGATAACGAGAGCAATACTTCATTTACTTCATGCTTAATGAGTTGCTTCATCATGTTACTCATACATAGACTGTATATTAGGGGTGGACCTCGCCGCCGTGATGTCACCCACTGGTTTGTGGATTGCTGTTTTGAAAACTTGAGTTTGGCTTTATGGCCGTCACCATCTTGGTTTGTTGGAATCAAAGTGACATGAGTAGTCACGAGGTGGTCCTAAAGCATGTCGTCTATTTTATTCTAAATGGGACCAAAATTTACTAAGCAAACGTCACGCTGTGTTGAAGAACTCATAAACTTCCTTACAATCAGACTTCTTATTGGAGCCGGTGGAGTCGCCCCCCCCCGGTTGCCTTTGGAAAGAGTGCAGGTTTTTAGGCTCTTCAGCATCAGTTTCACTTTTCATATCCCGAAGCTACGTCCACTTCTTTGACACAGTTGATGCACTGTTTGGGTTGTAGCTGTTGTGGTAGAGGGCCTGTCATAAGTTGCACTAACTCAAAGAACACATGCGGTGATTGGCTGAGAGCAAAACCCTACAAAGGGTCATTTTTTCTAGATCTGAGTAGAAAAAGGACTGAATGCAGGTGAGGTTTTAAGTTGTAAGTATATGTGTGTGTCCAAAATGATACATATATATACATAACATATAAACCTTGATTAATTTGGGCTATTAGTTTTATATTTCTAATCTTTTTAAGTTAGTTTCAGTCCCCTTTTCTTGTATCGTAGGACTTCTCTCAATTTGTTTGTAAAGTAGCTACATGGATAGGGAGAGGAGACTCTTAGCTTTGAACCTTTAGGGCCATTTAGGAGGACTCCTTGTAGTACGATAAAATACTCACTCAATGAGAGACAAATATAAACAGTCCTAATGCGTGCCCGACGTGCTCTGAAAAACTACATCAGCTGCTTCATCTCTACCTGTCGGAGTCTCCTGAGGCTGGAGCGGAGCGGAGCTGGAGTCTGAGACTAATCATGGGCCAAATGAGGGCAAATAATATAGTTACATCATTTGGACTCCAGATGGAGGCAGTAAAAAAAAAAAAAAAAAAAAGTGAGATAATTTTGAGACCAACTGAGGCTTCACGGAGATCCCTTTCCTCTCTGGTATTAGAGAGGGACAGCGTAACAACAACTACACCGCTGTTGGTGCTGCAGAACAAATCAGAATACCTGGGTCATAATTTGAATTGTTTGCATTTTTATAAGCCCACTGGCCAGCAGAGAAGTTGGAAAAGTTTCCCTGTTTTCAGTTGCGGGCAAAGGCACAGCAAGGAAAAGGTCACTTTTATAATAGTGTCATGAAGGTGTGGTGGCAGCCTGCCCTCCTCAGGTTTGTGTGTGTGTGTGTGTGTGTGTGTGTGTGTGTGTGTGTGTGTGTGTGTGTGTGCGTGCGCTGTGATTACGTCCTAGGGAATGCTACCAGGTGATCCTTGGATGAATATGTCACCGGATGTCCCTAAACCTCCCACACACACATAAAGCAGCAATAAGACACAAGGAGGCAGCTATTTCAGAGTGCTATCTTCACCATACAGATGGTGCTTTGGATCATCTGCTTGTTCTTTGGCTCTGGCCCACAAATATCACAGTGAATCTGGTCACACACACATCTACAGCCGAAAGGGACGCACTGGGGCCCTCACCTCGCTGATAGACATCTGCCTTATCTCAGCTAAAATGTCACGTGTCTGATAAAAGCCAGTTGGAGTGAGGTTCTCTCCCTTTGCATGTTTTTATTTGATTTTTTTTTTATGGGCCAGCGTGTGCTTCTGCTGCTTTAGGATTCTCGGCACATTTGATGGCATTTATAAAAGTGGGAAAGACAAGCTCACACACAGTCTCACATCCTATCTGTGCACAAGCTGAATACCCTCATGGCTACAGTAATTTCTCTAAACTCACATCAAAGAAAATCACTTATCTCTTCTTGCCTTTAGGCTCCTCTGCACTGTACAATAAACACCAGAGAGTACAAACCAGCACCCAGACAGAGGGAGGTAGTAAAGCTTTGATTCAGTCAGAGCTAGGACACCCCGTTCTTATTGTTGATTCCTGTTATATCATTTCACTTGGAGTAAAATAGGGCATTTTTTTTTTGTGGATTGGTGCAAAACGCACAGGGTTGGCACAACGCATCCAAATTACGCATAATTGAAAAGCTACACAGCGGGCTTCCCCTGGCATGTAGTTCTCACGGAGCTAAAAATCCTTACATAAACTTGAGCCATTTAGTCACGGTGAAACGGATCACAGCCGAAATGATCGCGCCTCACCGCGCGGAAGTGACAAAGCATCACTATTCCCGCACCTAAAGCCGACTGATGTTATAAAGTTCACCAGAGAGAAATGCGGGAATTTCTGAAGTCAACAGCAGATGTTTACTCTGTGTGGGAAAAGCACAGACGCTCATCGCAGCCTACATAATTCACTGATATATCACTGCATAATTAAGTTGCTGCATGCACACAAAAAAAAAAAAAAAAAAAAAAACACAATAAAGTTCCAACTCACCCATTCCAAAACACGGATAAATCCCAGAGGTAATTTAAGCACTTGAAATGTCCCCGCAGATGCGAGCTGCACAAGGACACAGAGGGAGGGTGAGAGCTTTCTTATTTCTATCATCAATTAACGACACGTTGGCCAATTTAACAGATAATCACACGCATTTCCAACTCAAATAAATGATCCTGACATTCGTTGATTTACTCACCTGGTCAGCGGTGTCCATTTCAGCAGCGGGCTACTTTCTTTCCTACTTGTTTGATTGGATGTAAACAATCTCAAACGGCAAGCCAAGACCCGATTGATGCGTCTGTCGCGCCTACAGTCAGTGGCTCTCGGCTCCGATCCCGAATGCGCCCGGAAAAACCCGAGTCCTCCTCGGGGTTTTTCTATTGGGGGGATGTAGTTTGCCATGGAGACAGGCAGGGATAGGACCCTGCAAAGAGGAGTGACGCCTTCAATTTTGTCATTGGAGGGGACTGATTTGTTATTTTATCAATCTGGGTCGTTAATTTTGTCTGTTATGTCCAATTAAAGTTAAAATAAATTAAATCATGCTTTTGTCCTGAGCAACAATATTTACTGTGTATATATATATATATTAATATATGGGTGTGTGTTTCTGCCTATACTATCCTGATAAATGTAGCCAAACTAGACTGACCAAATGGACAAAAATAATGTGTTAATAGTGTTTAATCCATACAGAAACAGAAATTAAAACAATAATTAGAAGTTATGAGTTAACTACATGTTGCCAAACAACAGCCATCCCTTCGACTTCCTGGGTTGTTATCATCACAATAGGAAATATATAAAATATAAAGTCCCCCTAAAAATCACAAGTTGTTAAAGTAATTGTTTTCATATTCCTGCTTGTCTACGGATTAAACAAATGAGACACCATATTTAAATTCTTGAGCATCAATGCTAATAGGCCTGTTTTTGGCCATTGGACAGGACAGAGCCATGCAAGCTGTGTCTAGTCTCCATGCTAAAGTTAGCCTCACTGTCTCCTAGTTCTAGCTCCATATTTAGCGCGCAGACATGAGAGTGGCTTCAACCTTATCAGCTGATTCGCGGCGAGAAGATGAATAAACGTATTTCCTAACAGTCAGAGTATTACTATATAACTCTATGAGGTGTTTTCTGTGTAGCTTCACTGGCAGCTCCACTTGTTGGCTCCCAAACTTTAGAATAATGATGTAAAAACAGCAAAAACAGTTATGAAATAAGCCACAACATTTACCCCACTGGAAACGTGACTCACTTTGTGGAGACTTGCATTACGCAATCTGTAACAGCCAGGAACAAGCCAGGCTCCATTCATGCATGCTCACACACACACACACACGCACACACACACACACACACACACACACACACACACACACACATCAACACATACACACACATGTGCGAATACAGGTGACTGTGTTTGGTGATCCTTGACTGTCTGAATGCTGTTTTTATCAAGGTCTACTGCAAGAGCTGGGGTACTGGAAGAGAGAGGGAGAGAGAGAGAGAGAAAGAGAGAGGGGGGGGGGGGCGAGAGAGGGAGAGAGAGAGAGAGCCTGAATCTCTCTGCGCTCAAGATGATGGAGAGCGAGGGGGGCTTCCCTGAGTCTGCTGCACTGATGACAATTTCTGTGCAAACTGCTCTGACAGCGTGGCTAATTTTACAACATCTCTCCTATCGTTCCTTCACTTTTACGCTTTCATTTTCTCCCTCCACTGCCCCCCCCCCCCCCCAACCAGTGCACGCACACACACACACACACACACACACACACACACACGCCGTGCCTGAAGGGCTCTGTCCATGCGATTAGTGAATCGTTGGATCTGATTGGCTAATATTTTCACCACAGGAAATCAAAAGGATCTGAGCAAGAAGAGCGGAGTCTCTCATGTGCATTTCATCCTTTTAGTTAGAATCTGTTTCAGATAATGAGCCGAGGCACACTGGCGCTCATGGAGGCCTGTCGTTTGACCGTACAGTCTGAGATCACTGAAATATGCTTACAATTGACTGTATTACACCTGATGTGGCTTTGTGCCAGACTGACAGTTTTTCCGGTGTGATTGTATCCTAAAGTAAAGAAATGGGGCCCACATTTTGCAACCATGTTTCACCAAGCTGGTACAGCATGATCATGTTAGCGTTTTTTTTTTCTAAATAGTCTTTCGGTAAGTTATTCCCAGGAAAAGTCTTACGCTCATGGAAGGTGATACATGAGGCTTGAATGGTGATAGCCACCCTGGATAAACAAAGACAAGATTCATCAAAAAATTCATGGATAGGAAATCTATGGAAAATAGAAGTCATGGTGCTGGACACGCTTGTCAGACGCACAGTGCAAAAACACAAATAAAACTGCACTGAGTAGAATAAATGAGTAGCCGTGAGTAGTAGCAAGTGGAACGATGCAGTATGGAGAAATAACAACAAGGTTCTGCTTACAGGTGTTTGCTTATAAATAAAAACGTATTCCTGGCCATAGATTATTTATAGAAAACTGGACGTGGTCACCATGATGTCACCTGCTGGTTTGTGGACCGCCATTTTGAAGCCTTGAGTTTGGCTTTATGAGCATTGATAAAATAAAAATAAAATAAAATAAATAAATGTAATGTAACAGAAACCCAAGCAGAGGAAGATCAGCAAACTGACTCAGAAATATCAGTTACATAGCAACACATAAAGCTAACTAACATTAGCCACTTGTAGCTACGAGCCTACGAGCCGCTACGAGTGTGCTGAATGCAGCAAGGGTGTATTTTTATTGCTGATGACTCAAACATGTAATTTGTCAGAAGATGATTGTGTTAATCGTTGCTCATTTACAAACGGTGCATATCAGCGTGTTTCCTAATTGTCAAACTATTCCTTTATAACGTGTGTCTTAGAGGAAGCAGCTAGCTTGGTCCTGTCCAAAGGTAACCAGAGCCTCTGTAGCTCACTACATAACATTTTGGATCTCTTACATGTTTGTTCTCAGTCTTTGTGCTAAGCTAAGCTAAGCTAACTAAGCTAGCTCCATACCTAACAAAGAGACCCTTAAACAGTTTCAGACCAAAATGATTTACAGCTTTAAGTAATTATCAATCTGTTGCCTTTGGCTCTTTGTCCTGCACAAGACTATTTGGTTGTGTGAAGCTCTTGTCACCGTCATCAGCGCCCACGGTGAAGAGCTGCTGCCACAGTTTGAAGCATGCTGGGAGATCACAATCTACCAATAGTCACAAATCACCTGAAGGGACACCAGATGTAGCCAGTCATCTCTCACTATGTTACTGTAATATTTGGAGTAGAGTTTGGAAATATAAGTAGTTGCCAGCTGCGCATTTGGTTGCAAAATCAACTCCCTATTTCCTACCTGTCCCAAACTAGACTGTAGCCTGTGTATACGTGTTCAGCCTTAATCTTCTTGCTCTAAGGGGGAAACAGAGAACAACCCATCACACACACTGACAGGTGTCTAAACGCATTTCGAGAAGCTGAGAAACCGTGCACTGCACACCTGGGTACAGTAAAGCCATTGTGTGTGTGTGTGTGTGTGTGTAGAAAAGAGAGACAGAGCACAAGAGGAAGTAGAGCAGTAAATAATAAGCTGGGAGAAAGATGCAAGATATGACTGTGTACATGTACCTCTGCAGGACATGCATGCGTCCTCGTGGCACAGATCAGTGTATCAAAACAACACCCCGTAGGTGAGCCTGATAATGACTCCAATGAGCCTGTGAATGGTACAACACGGTGTAATAGCACCCGTCTAGTTATGTGTTGCATGAATGGCCCCCGTGGAGGAAACCAGAGCAGATGGAGGTACAGTAAGCAGGTAGCGACTGAGCAAAGGAGAAAAGCGGCAAGAAAAAGAGGAGCGAGAGAGAGAGAGAGAGAGAGACAGCAGAGCAACAGTAGGAACAATCACCATTCTTCTCCTCTGCTTAAGCCTCTTTCATATTGCGACACACAGAGGAATTATAGCGCAGAGACTAGGTCAGCCACTTATCCATCTCATCCAACAATGCAACACGCCGCAACTCCACAGCAATTACTGCTCGGCTGGAACTGCTGCCAGAGCACGTCCACATCTTCTGGTGCTGATGCAGTTTCAAGTGCAGTAATAACAATGAATAATGTGTTGGAGAAGAGGTAGGAGTGTTCAAAAACATCCATGGCTTTCAAACAGCAATGCAGAGTTTTTGTTTCGCTGGTCATTAGAGAGCATGAAGAGATGGAGGGATGCTTCGTGTTAGAATAAAGATAACAAATCTAACATGACAATTTTACTTTCGATAAAAACTGTGAAGCAGATTTAGGTTAAACGCAAGCAAAAACATGACATTTTCGACAGAGGTTCAGGCAAACCAGATCGTGGTCTGCTCATTCTCTGCAGAGAAATGTCACAGTCAACCGAATTTGGATGGATTCATGCATTTCACACTCACTTGTTAATTAAACCTATCCTCATATGCCTGTGACAGCACAAAGCAATGAAACATGATTAGATACCGAAACAAAAGGGGAGCTTTGGAAATGTTTCTGGGTAAAATGGCATTAGCCCTGGTCTCATTCTGCACCAGTTAGACAGCGTACATAATCAGGATTAACTTTAGCATGATGGGGAGAGAGAAGGAACGATGAGGGGGTAAGGGGGGGGGGGGGGGGGGGGGGAGTGAGAAGAGAGGGTCATGGGAAGCCAGAACTCACCCTCAAAGTCACTCATCCTGGTGTCAGATAGCAACACTGGTGCAGTGATTACAATGTAATGAATCCTCGAGAAGCCCATTTCTTTCCATGTTAAATGCTGCATCCATGAATATCCAGAGAAAATATGAATATCCGACGACTGTATAATGTATGCAGATGTCAGATTTTGTGTGATAAGATTCCAAAATCTTGGTTACTTTAATCTGCTGCAGACCATATTTGTGGTATTAGATTGTTAAAAGCGATGTGTCCTACTTTGTACTGCATGTGTAGCAGATATATGGACATGGAGCATTATTTAACTTCATCTATCGCCATTATAGTAAGGAATGCTTCATTTTTGTGCTATTTATCTATTTATTTTTGTAACTTTTTTCTATTTCCTTTACTAATTTTAATGTCTTTGCTCATTATACTCGTGCAAAGCGAACAAATTATACATATCCAGGCATACAGCCAAACAAAGACGTCAACCTAAATAAATAGCTGCTATATACAGGCCAGACCTGGATATCTAAATGTCCTTTGTGCATTCAGGATCAGTTGTATGTGCTGTATGTGCAGGGTTGAGGTAACAGTGTATGGCAGCACAAAGAATAAGTCAGAAATAATGACCCTGTCCTCCTAGGTGATTAGATGTGCATATAGTTGGAGTATATATACAGTATGCAGCCTATTTGGACCTGCATACTGAGAGGAGATCATGTACATGCTATTGTACTATATTTTATTACATATATACATTGTAATGTGCATGATGAATATATACAGTAGTAATATTTAATTTTGCAGTGTTTTACAGGATTTGAATTCAGTCTTCAGAAGGCTGATTGAAATCAATGTGTCAGCGTACATTGCTCCTGTTTCTTGAATTGTGGGAAGGTTGGCACCAATAAATAACTAATAAATTATGTCATCTTGGGCTCGGAGACAAAAACAGAAGGCCGGCGTTACAAACGGGGGTGTAGAGTTGGACAGACGTGGGTGAGTTGCTTTACCAGGCATGGAGGGTCTAATGAAACACCACACTGAGTTATGAAACTTAATGTGTAGGATCCAGGGATGTTGCCAGACCCACACTTGAGACTAAAAGTTTGATTTTCTCTGCCTCCGCTGCTTTCATTTTGACCATTCATTATTTAATCTGCCTCGCTCAAGTCCTCCACGCTTATGGAGATGCAATAACAGGTCCTGACTGTTACAAGGCTTCCTGTAACTTCACCACTTTGTCTGTATTTGGACATCTTCTCTTACATCAGTTAGTTACAGTGGGTATGTCTGAAGTGTTATGTTGAAAACGGCAAATCTTCAGGAAAAGGCTTGTTATTCACAATCAGCACATTCCCCTGGTACTTTTTCCAGCACTGTATAGTTGCTCTCTGCATCCAAGTTGTGAAGGACAGAAGGGTTTTCTTCACACGCTCACACTTTGGTATCTGCTGGAAAGTGAGAACACGCTCAAGCTCACCAGGGTTTGAATAATTTCTGGCTGCAGCGTGAAACACACACACACACACACAAACACACACACACACTCTCTCTCACTCCTCTCAGGGTGTGAAGCATCAGGGGTCAGGTACGCTTTCCTGCCCGGATTCCCTGTCTCTTGTCCGTCAGTGGTTGGCGCACTGATGTAAAGGGCAATAAATGCGAACGAACATCATGATAACAGATTTATCCCATGTGTTGCTAGGCAACTAATCCAGCAGGCATGGAACAACAACGGGGCTTGTATGTTGTGACAATGACGGCCAATTATCAGCTGCCTGTCTTGTAGTGAACGCTGTCTGCTCAGTTCACTGTTTACAAGCCTCACATGCTGCAGTGATGCTGCACAATGTTTACTGGTGCACAGTGTTTACTGGATGTGTGGTGAATGTGAGTCTCACTTGTGACAGCTATGTCACCCAAATACTCAGCCTCCATGAAACCCAAATCAGTCTCATAAGCAATGTTCATACCTTCAGGCACTTGCTCGGAGTGGACAGGCGTTACGTAACGCACCACTATGTATACGCTGGCAGAATCTTTTTCTTCAGTGGAAGCTCTTGTGTCCTGCAAGGGATGAACTGTACATTGTGTTAGCCGTTTCAACGTATATATTACATATCAATGCCAGTGAGATGATCCGACACATTTTTCTTTCCACGTGGACTGTAGCACCTGGTTTCTAGCTCCCTCTGTAGTCTGTGTGGCAGCATGACACCTGATTTGGATTTGGTTGCTCAGTACGGCTTCTTCTCTGTGTTGTACTCACCAAGTAACATGATTCACAAAAGGTGAAGAGCTGTTAAAAAAAAGACTGAGCAGGAGCCTGCCTGAGCAGTTGTTCTTTTAAGGACAAATGACCAGTTATTATGACTATTTTTATCTATAAATAAGAAAATATGCTCTAAAACTATTAATAAATAAGATAGAAAATACCTTTAACTTTTAAACCTTTGGATATATATTGATATATTTTCAATCTAACATTGATTTCACCAGTGGTGGGAGCTGTTAAGTCTGTAAAGAAACAGTCGGCCACCGCAGCTATAAAAACTAAAAACATTATGATGAGAAAAGTTTTCAATTACATCACAATGACACATAATTAAATGTAAGACTTTTATTCTCATATGAATATATATACACTACTTTGACACTCGTAGTTGAAAATAGGTCTGCTCTTTTTACATTTTAAAGTGCAGTGCAGTATATACAAGGTGAGAGAGTGTAAGTACTGTAGTTACTAGCTGAGGTGCATTGTGGGATGTTTTTGGATAGATCCTTAAAGGGTAAATCCACATTGAATCCTGGAGGATAAACAACGGTTGCTGCCTGCTCTCTATGTGCTCTAATATTCAGGATTATTATCCTTCAGACCTCTCATTCATCAGTGATGTCACAGCGGGTGTCCGCCATTAGCTGTCAAAGGCTAAACGCCCGTGATGACATCACTGAGTTTTCTGTGGCCAGAAAAGCAGCAATGGATGTATTATAAGTTAAGTTCAAGACTTTTTTAGGCTTTGGAAAAGTTTCCCAAAGATTGAACCTCCTTAAAAATATGCACAATACAAAAAGTAATAGTTTACCATGTTTATAGCTGGAGGTAGCAGCTGTTTTACCAAAATCTCTTTTATAATAGCAGTCTGTGGAAACAATTTCTGGGTCGCAGGGGATTTGCTGTTGCAATACCGCCAGTGGCCATAAGAAAAATGTGGACGCAAGGCCGAGCGGTGGTCCGGTATCAAGTTCTTGTAATTCATCCATGAGAGCAGCGCAACAGCAGTTCTCATCCATCTCCTGTAGGATTAAGAGTATATTCATGATTTATTTAGTTTAAGAAAAACTAGGAAGCACTTTGTTCGCTTCATCAAAGGAGCTACCATTTTGTGTTTTAAGTCAGGCGGTAAACATCGGGTCACACCCTTTGACCTGGCTTTGCTGTGCTTATCTGAAGAAGACGCAACATTTATTGCTCCATGTCATTATCATTCTGCAGAGTTTTCATTGCCAGGCCCCACAGAGTTACACTGGAGATAAACTGTCCTTCACTGGACCTGTAGGACCCACTGTTGGGTCTGCTAGAGGAAGGAAGGGAACTGCAGTGATTGTCTGTAGGAGGCAGGTAGGGCCTCCCCACCTGCCCTCTGCCCATCTCCACGGACATATTGCCATTCTCCATATAGGGACCATACACAGCCTCCTGAGACAGGTGGGGTTTGGCCACTTTCATGTGGTCTGTAGCATTCAGGGCTGCAGCTCTCTCCTGGTGGTTGGAGGAGAGGAGGTGATGGGGCACCAGCGAGCGCAGCTCTGGAAGGGGGGTTGGGGTAGACCCTGGGCTGAGGTGCATGCTGGGAGGTGGAGTCTCTATATGCGATGTTGGTTGTGGCGGTGAAGGAGGAGGTGGTGAGGGTTTCTCTAACCCTGCATGGGGCATCATGCTGGGGAAATGCTGCTCACTGGTCGCGGCAGGAGGTTTACTGTGGCCGACAGGTTTGGAGAACGAGGATGCTCCATCTGAACTACGAGGTGGATCAGAGCTGTCGGTGACCGGGCTGTCGGCTGGCGCCCCCTTACAGTGCATGTTGCTGTGTCTCCTCAGCATGGCAGAGCGGGTAAAACTCTTCCCACAGGCGTTACAGATGTAGGGTTTCTCACCAGTGTGTGACCGTATGTGACGCTGCAGGTCTCCTGAGCCGATGAAGCACTTCCCTGCATAAATTACACATATTTAGTGTAAAACACTAACTAGCTACAGTCTATACTGAATTTAAACACCAAAAGTTTGACTAAGCGAGTTCACGAGATGTCTTAGCATCAAATAACCTTTGAGAGGAATGCACTGAGAGCCAAAATGAATACGAGAACTGCCACTGACATCAAATCAACAGCAGTTACACATACGTCTTACGTTTGGGATCAAAACTTGCTCATAAGGTGTATGACATTTAATCATGGTACACACAGATCCATCATGTGTATTTAAGGGTAGGTTCAAGGGAGGTGGATTATTTTGCACCAGTTTAGATTTATTTTTTTATTCAACTTGTCACGTCTATTATTGTCATTATCTTTTCATCGTCAGATTATTTTCTCGATTATAAAATGTAGTAATTTAGTAAAGTCATCTGAAGATATGCAGTTTACAATCACAGGAGATAAAGAAGAGCAGCAAATCCACACAAGTGAATCTGGAACCATCCAAACTGTTAACCTGACGCCGTTTCACCTCTACACTGATGTTTTATTAAACTATAATCTACAGGGCAGCAAGTGAATTATACTTCCAACGTTACAGAGACTGTACAGAGACTTACCACATGTGGCACAGCTGTGAGGTTTTTCTCCAGCATGGCGAGCCTTGTGCTTCAGCAGCTTTCTGTGGGTGTTGAAGGATTTTCCACACTGGTCACATGTGAATGTCTTTTCTGTGGCATGAGTCCTCTTGTGTTCCTTGAGGTTACTCAAGTTGTTAAATCCTGAGCAACGAGACAAGTAGAGTGAGCACAACACCAGTCTTATGAACACATAATGTGTCACAATGTTCCAGCTGGATCTGTGAACAAAGTAGCTCACGATATTATTAATCATCAGCAAAGGTTCATCCTAAGAATGAGACCGTTAGGCAAGAACTACATGTAGATGGATTAAGGAAGTGATTAAGAAAATCACTCCTGTTCAGTTACGTACCTCGACCACATATATCACACAGATGTGGCTTCTCTCCTGTGTGGACAACTTTGTGACGATGGACATCCCCTGATGCGGTAAAGCTGGCAAACACAGATGAAAATTCAATTAATAGGCAAATGTATAGACTATTAGGCCTGTGAAATATAAGGAAAATATCAAATTGCTGGAGACTAAACTCAGATATACTCTTTTCTAAATCAGTATGTCGTCATCACAAATTCTTTCAGTATGCAAGTTAAAGATTGTATTATAAAAATGCAATATCAGCAATTATGGTATATTGCCAAGTTTTGGAAACTATGAAGCATTTTTTTTCTTAGTAAAAGGTAATCACATAAGCATACAATAAGAAAACAGATTGACAACAAATATCTATACACGGAAAGGGAAGTGATGAACAGCAGAAATATAAATATGGAAAATGAATGCAGGGAAGTGTCTTACCTTTTACCACATAACTCACAGATGTACGGTTTCTCTCCAGAATGTCGCCGCAAATGTGTCTGCAAATTTCCAGCCTGTGAAAGAAAATCAGTCAGATATCTCAATATAACTTTCCCATCTATCTATAGCTGTGGGAAATCAGAATAACACACCAGACGATACCTGTGAGAAGTTTCTCCCGCAAACATTACACTGAAAGGGCTTCTCGCCTGCAACAAGACAAAAATATTAAGATGATGATGATGATACTTGATTGTCAGATCAAGTCAGAGACTCTTCTTGTGTCACAGCACGCTCCATTTTCAACGTCACAGAAAAGACAAAAGTTAGGACAAGAAACAAAAGATACAGAATCATTTAAGGCAATTATAAACAGTAAATACCGGTATGTGAGCGCTTGTGCAGCTCCAGGTTGCTGGGGTGTTTGAAGATCTTCCCACACACCTCACAGCAGTACTGCTTGTGTCCTGTCTGCTGCTGTGGTGGTTCTGGCACGGTCTTAAGATTTTGTTCTTCTTTGCTCGCAGGTGGAGGACTGGGAAGTTGTGCGTCTGCTGCGGTCTCCGCAACCTCCTCCCTGCACGCGTTAAGACCCTCGATAGGAGTTTCAGGAGCTTGAGTCTGGACCGCAGTCTCTTCTTGATGACTCTCTTTGGGACAGCTGAGGATGGGTTCACTGACCGATTCAGCAAACATCTCCTCCAAAGCCTTCTGGGATCGGAGGTAGTTGTATTTCTTCAGGTACACAGTCTTCTTTGGGCGCACTGGCTTGTTGAGCATGGAGTCTGCTGAGTTAGAGTTGGGCGTGTTTAAATTATCTGAAGGTGTTAAAGAGGAGACAGGGTTCTTTTCAACTGCTGCAGATGTGCAGGGAGGATTGGGCTGAACTGTTTTTCCTGAGCAAACAGGAGTGTGGTTGCCTCCCTCACTAACCCCAAGCTGACACTGCTGCTCTTCCACCAGCACTAAAGGGGCCGGGCCTTGATTTGAGGCTGCATTATTAGTCTCAATTGCACTTTGTTTGAAGTACTGCTTACTGTAGAAGTTACGGAGTTTGTAGCCATGGACAAGCTGTTTTTCCACAGGTGCGTGAGAGCTGCTAACAGTGTCACAGCTTGAGCTGCTATTAGGCACAGAAACAGGCATCCTTTTGCTGTTGTCCATGTCACTGCTCAGGCCAGGCCTCTGGGTTTCAGAGGGACAGTGGAGGTCAACATCATGAGGCAGACTGCTCCCCAAAAGACAGTCATGCTCAGAGCTTAGCATGCCTGGCAGGGAAAATGAGGGGATTTCCACTGGTGGAGGACAAGGCTTGAGGAAAGCATTACACATGCTCTGAATGTTTGGAACCTGCAAACACTGAGCGATGTCCAGGAGCGCTTGGACATTATCTTGGTTGATTTCAAGATGGGATGTATACATGTAGTCCAACACTTGTCCGATGCCACCGACATCCTGGATGGCCAAGTTAAACACCACATTCTTCTGACTGGGGGAATTTTGGAATAAAGACCTGGAAAGTTCAAAGTTGTACTTTTTATACTGTATTACTCTATAATAGGATGATTAGAAATAAGCCACTGATTCATTAGAGGTGTAAAGACATAAAAGCACCTGAAATAGGAGCTGAAAGCGGCCAGGACATTTTTGTGGGCCTTGAAGCAGACACCTTTGACCACCAGCATGCAGTCACAGAGCAGCCCCTGAATCCTCTGCTCCTGGAGCTGCTGCAGCAGGTAGGAGCTGTGGCTGGACAGGGTGTCCATGGTCACTCAGCTGCTGGACCACTCAGCTGCAACTTCTCCATCAAAAACACTAGCCACGGTGAACCATGTGGGGAAAAAAAAACAAAACACGTCTGTTATTAAGAAGATATTAATCATCCCTCTGGTTAGCTAACGTTAGTCCTTGAACTGCAACATCAGTAAAAGTGATGCAAACGAGTGTTGGTAGCTGTTTTCAACTGGTAACACTCATATATATAATTCAACAACCGCGCAGAACCTGATGTGACTGTGCTGCGAGACCACCCATGCAAAAATTGGACGAAAACAAGCTAACAAGCTAACAACAAAACCATGCTAACCGACCACAACGGCACACGGTGTGAATCAACACAGCACCACATCCCTCGAAACGAACATTTTCAACCGAGAATTAAAGTCCTACATATTGTTAGCCCAGTGACGTTTTAATATATTGATAAAATTAAACTTACCCTTTTTTATTTGGATGATGGGTCACTTTTCCCAGTGTCAAACCGTGACCTCACTTCCTGGTACTACCCGTAATGTCGCGCAGCTTAAACAAGAAGCAGATAACACGAAAGAGTATTTTGAGATTGGTTTAATGTATTGTTTCTTGTCAAGTTAGAGTAGCTGAAAGTCACCACATATATTTTTGTCGCTCTTTATTTAAAAAAAACACAAGAAAAATGTTTGTAGAAGAATTGCCCTACTGTGGGCGGAACTTTTCTTTTGGCGACATTTTCACACGGACGACTATTAGTGAAGCTACAGAATGTTGCTATGGTCACGTGTGTTTTGAAAAGTTTACACGCATGGGGCAGTAAAGGGGATTTGTTGCGTTCAAATGCGGTTTTGGAGCAAAAACAATTTAACGTTGCTGCTCACAACATTTATTTGTTTTATTAAACTCTCCGCCGCGTTTAGCCGTCGGCTCATTTAAACATTAGCTAGCTTTTAGATAACGTTAGTTGCCTTTTCTGTGGCTAACGTTAGCTCGAACGTTCATACGTTGGCGCCGTTAGTTTCAGTCACACACTGTGATAGCGGAGTTAGCTAAAATTATCGTTAAAGCTCAGGGTCGTTTAAAATGGTGTTTTTCACATGTAACGGCTGCGGTGAATCTCTGAAAAAAGCTCAGGTTGATAAACATGTGAACATCTGCCGGGGTTGCCAGGTCCTGTCCTGCATCGACTGCGGAAAAGACTTCTGGTAATGACCAACCTAAATGTCTAACTTCACTGTCTCCATCTTCTCTGTTTTATAGCTAGTTAAACCACCACAATGCTTCGTTGTGTAATGGTATTTCTGTGTACACGTTGAACAGGGGCGATGACTACAAGGACCACAATAAATGCATCAGTGAGGATCAGAAGTACGGAGGCAAAGGCTACGAGGCTAAGGCAAACAAAGGAGATGTGAAACAGCAGCAGTGGATCCAGGTAAAACAAACCAAACAAATCAAAACAAAATGCAGAGATGCGATGCCGATTACACTTAACGTAACGTTTTTGTTCCTGACTTTATTCTCCTCCTGAAGAGAGTCCAGGAAGCCATGAACAAACCTGGAGTCAGTGCAAAGCTAAAGGATGTGCTCAGGCAAGTCAGCACGTATGATAACGTCCCAAGAAAGAAGGCCAAGTTTCAGGTTGGTGTAACTTCAATCTGTACCAAAAGTGTAATGTTTCATGGATCACGCTGTGTGATGGACCTTTGCATCATCTCAGTGTGGTGATTAGGGTGTGCATGAATGAACTAATCAATTTTCTTTTTTTTTGATCTGCTCCTCAGAACTGGATGAGAAACAGTCTTAAAATAGCCAACACCGGCCTTCATGATGAAGTGTGGGACATCCTCGCTGCAGCTGACAAAGTAAGTTACTCTGCTTCAAAGTTATTGTTTCCCTGTGCATGGTAGTTGCCGTTTGTCAGCCTGTAGCAGATACGGTGACAAGGGTAGTTTTAGTTAAACTCCAGTCACCTGAAATCACATGAGAAACATGCGACAGGGTGATTTATTTTGTCTTTATCAGTTAGTATTATATCTAGGTTATCTACTTGATGTTAATGTTTGATATTGCCGGTGTGTAATTCTGCTCTGATGAAGAGAAAACAAACATACGCTTCTTTGTATGTCGTTTTCCATCTGCTGTCTCACTGTAGTAAATTCTGTCAAGAAAAAAAAAATGTCTTCAATATCCCAACTGACTATCATTACCCACCCATAATATGACAGCCTGCCGAGGCTCCCCAGGAGGCGAAAGGAGCTAACCAGACTGTGGCAGAAGTCAAACTGGAAACCAACGGGGAGAAAAAGGTGAACGGCCATCCGGATGTGGAGGAGAAGAAGAAGAAGCTGAACAAACGGGAGCGTAAAGAGGCCCGTCAGCAGAAGAATGGGAAGGTTGTGAAAGGTGCCGAAAAGACGGTTGCACAGGAGCCAGAAGACGACCAGACAGGCAAAAAGAAAAAAAAGAACAGAAAGAGAAGGCACAGCTGCGAGGAAGACGGAGATGAAGACCAGAACGGACACGGTGCTGAAGATGAGACATCCAGCAAGAAAACAAAGACAAGTAAGACATTTTCTAAAGGCCAGCCCAAAATCTATCTGTGTATGCTGCTCTCCCTACAGTGTTCTATAGTCAGCCACTGTTTAGTTTTTGTTTTCTGTGCATTATTATTATTAGTAGTAGTAGTATTAGTATTAGTAGTAGTAGTAGTAGTAGTAGTGGCAGTGGATGTGCTACCTGGTGTCTTTTTATTGAATACTATTTCCACGCTTCACTGACTGAAAAGGTGAATTGGCTAAATGTTTTCATCAGCAGCTCTGCAAAGTTTGTTTGGCCCACAACTGTGACTAAAATTGTAAAATATTTATTTTAAAACTGTTGGTAAATTTTGTGGAGGTGCTCAAATACCCTCAGAACGCCTATTTTATTGTAGTGTGAGCTTATATCATGTGTACTCTTGTGAAACTGATCTAAGCTCCTCTATTTCACATGTTTCATGTGTTTGTATTTAGGGTAACGTCTAGACATTTTATCTCTTTTCTTTCAGTGGACCAAGCAGCGGAGGATGCTGTCATGTCAGCAGAGGATGTAGCAGTTCCCAAAGGTACTGTGGCTCAGTATATGACCTGGATCGACATTTTACAAAATGAATAATGGTGTGAAAGAATAAGGCCACCAGGGGTCAGTGTTGCCAATGGATAGAAACACACACACACACACACTCATTACTAATAGCTAATTTCTGTTTCTGATTAATCTACAGGTAAATTCAACTGGAAAGGAAATATCAAGGCATTGCTCAAAGAATCACCTGACCAGGAACTGTCAGTGAAGAAACTCAGGAAGAAGGTGAGGAGTGGGGTGAAAATGACTCTTTATTTATTTCTTTTTCAAGAATCCAATTAAAGTTCTAAAGCCAGCATGTTGATCTTGTCTATGGTGTGATGTGATGTTAAGAGCTTGTTCCTCTCTTATAGATTCTGGCAGCGTACTATTCTTTCACTGGTGATGGAAATTTTAAAACGGAGGAGGACCTGCTAGCAACTTTCAATAAGAAGATCCACAACAATCCCAAATTTAGAGTCTTGAAAGACAGAGTTCGACTCGTAAAGTAGACGTGCGTTTATCTCACTCGTCCAGCATGAAATGTATGATGTTCATAGACTTTTAAAATTTAAAAGCCATCGTTGTCTGCCATCCTCCCTTGGATGTTTCTGTACAGATGACATAATCTCAAAGATTAAATCATTTTATAACTGAATTTTGCGTCCTGTTCGGTTGTTTTACTGATTGCAGAAGCCTCGTCAGCATGAGGGAGACTTTTTTACCTTAAAACGTGTCAGTGTTGTTTGAATGTATAAAATGACAATTGTGATAGACAGCCGCTCTGTTCCACATTCCAAGCCCACGGTGAGGCTGGGAAATGGCACCTTATCTGTGGGATTGGATGTTGGAGTGGGGGAAGGGAAACGGGAGAGGTGCACCTGAGGTGAATTTGACTCTCACACGGGACGAAGCTAATGCACATTCCTCGGCACCCCGAACGGGGTTCACTTGGCCGGGGACACAGAAGCTCCATAGAAGCAAGACGCTTGGTGTCAGCCTCAGGTGAAGTTTTAATGCTGTCTGATTTTTCCACTGCTAGAATGAGCAGCCTCTTTACCCAGCTTGCGCACACACACACACACACACACACACAGGCACACACACACACACACACACAGAGGAGGAGCTACAGGAGGAAACCTGCCCAGCTTTATGAAGCTCTGCTAATCCCAGCAGGTTTAACACAGATGCTCATTCATCACACTGCTCACCTGTAATTGTATATTGCATACTTTGGGTATTAGTCAAGCTGTTACTCGAGTTTGCTAGTATTAAAATTGTGTTTTTTAAGTCCTCAAAGGACTCACTACTCCTTAATGCTTTTGTTTTAATCCAGACCCCACAGGAAAACTCAGAAAAACTGAAACAAAGCCTGTCTCTTACTGTTGCTAAACAACAGATCGACATTTTGTTTCTGCCATTACACGCTACAGGATTAACTGTGTGACCATGTGCTTGGTATGGGGCAATTTCATCCCTGAACTTTGGTCTTAATGACAGCCATAATTACCTCAACAATGCCATTTTCAAACATTGTCTTTTCTCTTATAGATGGGTTAAAAATAATTGGAAATAAAAAAAATTAAAACAGAACTAAAACTTTCTGATGACCCCATGCACTAATATTCAAATTATTATCATTATTTTACTTATAAACTTGTAAAATTCTGATATAATTTAGGAAAGAAGACATATTTTCTCTTATAAATGTAAATTGTAATTTATAAGTAAAATCTACTTTTGCTCATGTTGATACACTCAGAAATTGTTGGCCGTGGCACGACCACAAGCTTATAGTGGCTAATATTAGCAGACTCTTGATAGCTACAGCATTAACATTATCCAGTCAGTTTGCTGTCTTTATGACTCCTCTCTACTTGTTCTGGTGTGTATCATCACCCTGTAACTGTCTCTTGTGGCCACTGTGTTCAGCAAAAGTTACACCGTCTCACTCAAATGTTGTCATTACACAGAAAGCACTGTACGGCAATGAGTACACCTATTGTCTGCTGCTTGTACCATCGTAGGAAGGTGGTAAACACGACCAGGTATTTCTTCTCTTACTAATCCCCAGACTAAGAACCAGACTTCTAAGAGTATGAGGTAACACTCTTATCTCGTGCATCTGCACAGGAACAAGAAATGCTCATAGATGCAAAGTGGCTGATGATCCCGTCGCCTTTACCTGTTTGTGAGCAAAAGTCACGTTTTCCTTAAAGGTTACTACATGCCAGAGAGATCAATTTACCCCTGGGTACTTAAATATCACAAGCATCACTTTCAGTATAACGCAATACTGTCCAGCAGCACCACAAATTACGGGCTCCAATGAAATTAATCGAATTTATAACACAAGCTTAAAATCATGCCCTCATGATAGTTGGGAGAGTTATTTCAGGGGTCTTGTATTGACTCCATTCATTTTAAATGTACCTAATAAACTGTAAACAGAGCCTAGACTGATAAAGTTGGCAGTTATGATTGTTTGCTACAGAACAAATAGTAGCAACTAGCAAAAAAGTATTATTTGCTTTTCTTCCCTGCACATGCCATGCCTTTTCCCCTCACTGAAAGTTTTCAGTCGAGAGTGAAATAGGACAAAGGTATCAGCAGTGTCAGATTCTTGCCAGCTCTATGTAAAAGTATACATTCAAGATAAACTTGGGAATACAGCCAGCTACTATGCATTCTGCAAAGTTTATGAGGGACGGCAGCAAATGTGCCCCGTCAGACTTTCCCTTTTTTAGGATGTTTTATTGGCAGTACTTTGGTCCCATTTGTTTGCTGTTTGTGTCAAGGTGGCCTTTGTTCAGGATGTACATCAGACACTTTTTGACTTTCACCGATCTATGGTATTAATCTCAAGCGGTCGCATCACTGGTGGTTTTCAGTTAGGACACGAATGAACCAAACTACAACAACTACATTTCACATTCGGCAAAAGTTTGACATAACAATAATCCACTGTGCTTATACTGTAAATGTAATAATTAGTGTGTGTAGCATAAGATTCTTTACTTTTAAACAACTCTCTTCTCTCAGTCAAGTTTTGTAGTCATACGTGTAAATGGAGTAAAATTAAACATTTTTTAAATATATATATCCAAAACAGATATTGTGCACGATGCCATTTTAGTGTAGTTTATGTATTAGCATAGGTAACACAACAACAACAATAACCACAAAATACATTTAAGGGTTAAAAAATAATTGGAAACTGATACAGAACTAAAACTTTCTGATATTCTCAAATTATAATGGTCTTGTAAATTTCTGATAATTTAAGTTAGTTTGTTCGTTTATCTGATGCCTATTTATTGCTTTTCTGCAGCTACGCCTTCACATTTGTTAAACTATAGTTATTTACAAAAACTAAAACTAGCCGAAAAAAAACAAAAAAACAACTACAGCTGTCGCTCTAATTGCGTCATAAGGACGCGACTCTCTAACAGGAAGTGCATTGTAATGACTGGTTAGCCCATTTATGTCTACCAGTTAGCCTGTGGAGCTAGTGCAAGTTAATGGTAGCATCAACATAATGCTGAACGACAGTGAGCTTGCGACGTTGCGGAACAGATTTAAGAGAGATGCGGAGTTTCTTATGCAAACAACGACTTCGGGTGACGAAGATGAAAAGAGTAAGCTTCGGAGACACTATGTTGGCTAACGCTATTGGCTAACTTTAACTAGTTTCCTGGCAGAGCTAACCGGTAACACTCAACGGGAACGTTACAAACACAGTGTGGTAACAGCTGTGGTTTAGGCTCTGACCTCCTCACTGTCAGTGGCAGCACAGTGTCACATAAGCCCAGCCTGCGAGCTGACCTGATAGAAAATAAGCTAACTTGTATGGTCAAGCCTGTTGAATGGCCAGTTTGTAGTCCACTTGCTAAGATATTCCTGGCGTTTGTGTTTCACAGAACTGCAGCAGAAAGATATATGCTATTTGGAGGATGTTGCCAGCTTGTACAGTGGACAATTGTCCAAGTTTGAGGCCCTCGCTGGCAGGAATCCAGCAATTCTTGATTGTTTTGACTGTGAGCAAACGCTGTGTCAGCTCAGCAACATAATACAGGGAAACTCTACTCCGACACTGTCCCCAATCCAAGGGTCATCTCTTTGCCAGTGTAAACTGATGACTGTAATATAAGCAACAGACCAAACATTTATCGAGTGGTCATCCTTTTTTTATTAATGGCTGCGTAAATTCCAGTTTACATACCGCCAGGCGTCCTTCTGGCAAGATGTCTTGGAATATTATATCATGCATCTAAGATGGACCACTGGGCATAACTTTGATTAAAGCTGTAGGCCAACTTCTTGTTTAGGGCATGGAGTTCACTGTGAACTCTGCACAGAGTAGACCAGCGTGCTGAGGCACTTCAGCAGCCAACAACAGGCTCTGATACATTTAATCAACCAGTAAATTATAGAGATTAATAGCTCTCTGAGAAGTAAGATTATCGCAACGATCGCTATCAGTTTCACCTCAAAAGCTCCTTAAACCCGAAAGGTGCGGATTTAGCACATTCTGTTAAGGCAAGACAAATCTCATATTTGGTAGTAAATACTATTGCATGCTGTAACTCTTTCAGTGCCTCCTTGTATTTAGGTTTCTTAGTTGGTCTGTTAGCGCTGAGTGGCACCGTGCTCAGACGTCCGTTTCTAGATGTCTAAACATCTAACTGACGATAAAACATTTTGAAACTGGAATCAGACTTTTGTGGGCATGTGAGTCCCCGAAGTCCTCGTGGAGTGAAGCACCCTCTTTAAGCAGACACGTGAATTGAAACTTGTGTTTTCTGTTAACCCTCAGGTCAGGAGGAAAAAGATGCCAAGCCGCTCCCTCGCATTAACAAACACTGCATATTCTGGATCGTGGCGTCTATAGGCGTGACCTACTACGTGGATTTCCTCCGCAACATCATGGAGAATGAAGATATCAAAAGGTGAGTGATTTACGAGGAAGACACAAAAATTTCTCTACTCCTGCTGTGCGTTATGAGCACTGAGAAGTAAATAAAGCACTCTACAGTAGGTAGGAGGTTGTGTTATGTTTGTAAAGAAGGTAAAATATTCAGAGAGATCTTTATTCCACTATGACTAGCTTTCAGTTTCCAGTAATGAGACGCCATTTAAAAAAAAAAAAAAAAAAAAAAAAAAAAGCTTTGTTCTCGGAAAACCTTTGTTGCCACAAAAGATGGGTGCTCATGGAAAAACATCATACCCAGAATTTTTAAATCTCTTTTTGTTTGTGGTACTTTTAGCAACATCGTCTTTTGCATTTGAATAACTGCAACAAGTCTTTTTAGATTCCCTTCAAGTCCTAAATACATTTTCTTCCTTTCAACACCCCATTTTCCCAGCTGGTGGTTCAATGTGGGGCTGATGCTCCTTGGGATCTGCCTGTCTCTGGCCATGTTTTGCATCGTCTACCTGGAGTGGTTCAAAGGCATCCAGCACTATGACCAAGAGTACCCTGCCATTCCTCCCATCACCACTGCAGCCTTTATTGCTGCATCTTGCAGGTAAACACAAACATGAATAAACTTCAAACAGTGCTGTAGTCACTCCGATTTAATAAAGACAGATTAACTATAAGGAAAGTAGAACAGCATTATATTAATCACTTTAGACAGAAAACACATATTTTCTGTGCAGTGCTGAGAAGGTAAAACACTAGAAAAGCATGAAACTGTTTCACTGCTGCTTGTTCGCAGACCCCATTAAATAAACAGCAATTGATTATATTTCTTTTATATTTAACATTTATATTATTTTTTATATTTCTTTTGTTTTTCTAATATCACATAGCCAGCATTGTTTTCCACATAGGCCCCCTTGTCTCCTCTAACATGGGGAAAGAAAGGGCATTTCAGTCATTCTGAGAAAAGGCCTCTATTCTCTCAAACAAAGATGGCTGACAGCAATAGACTGGAGTTATTTGAAATAAGACATAAGAAATACATTAAATAAAATAGTTGCCTCTGTGTTGAAACATACTGTAGGTATATATATATATAGATATACAAATTTTGTATAAAGGAAATACTGTATAGAACATCCTCACTTTGACGGCATTTTCATGTAAATGGCTTCCATTTACATGACAGTGATTTCAAGTTAAAAAAAAAAGCTTTTAAAAGAGTTGTCTCAAAGTATTTCTGTGCTTCATACATGAAACGTATTTATATGTAAGATTTTAAAGAATTTATTGAAAAGACATTTTTCTCAGTTTAGAGCTGGCGGCTGCAAAAAAAAAGTATAGTTAACTGTCAATAAATGCATAAATAATTCTGTACTGAAGTAAATAAAGCAATAAAAAAGCTTAGTGAATCTTTAACAGTGACATAATAGGTAAATCAGTAAATTTGACTTTGTGATGCTATTATAAACAGTTATAAGAAACGTATTAACGTTCTTAAGTGGTTCAAACTGTCAACAGGTTTCTTATATGTATTCATAAATGTCTTATAATCTAATTGAATCTAAAGGCGACCTTTAATATTGCTTATTCAATTTAGCAATACCTGTTCTGTTTATCACTGTGGGATTACATGCAGTCCACGAGGGGCTGACTGGGACAATAATTCACGACTGATAATGACTTAACTTATCAAATGTGAATTGGCGTTGCCCTGTTAGTTTGGGCATTAATGCCACGCCTGGTTAACGCTGTTTATTTGATCTCTGACATCTCAAGTCTCAACGGCTCCACTGATTAATTCAACACTTCTTTGTCATGTGATCAGCTAATCCACCTTGTTGATGTCATGAATCCTTTCTCATATGAATCTGTGTTCACTGGAGTCACTGATTAGAAGGAAGTGGGACCTCTGAGTGTTTTAGTAGCAGTACCTCACATTCTCCCGCCTCTGTGTATAATAGATATTTAAAGACCGGTCAGTACTGATGCACTAATTCAGACTGTGCATGTATCGTACTTCTCTTACAGCTTTAACATGGCGCTGTGGCCGGTGTGGTCCTTCTTCACTCCACTCATCCTCTTCACTCAGTTCATGGGGGTGGTCATGTTCATCTCTTTGCTTGGGTGAATGTGACAGGTGAGGATGAGGCTAATTTTAAGTTTCCCCAAATGTCTTTTGTACCGAATGAAAAAGAATAGCACTGTATTTGGCCTTAAATTGTGAACGTGTTTGGAAGTCATGAAACGTTACATATTTAACACCGATGTTTCATAGAATTTATGTTTTTCATCATCTTGTCAGACGCAGTTTTGCTTCTATAGTTTTCCTCCATTCCTTATTCGTATGTCTGAAACAGCACTGCACTAATAGTCTTCACTGCACAATACCGAAAACGCACCCTCCAAAAACCTAAGACACTCCAACATCAACCATACATTTGTTTTCTGGAACTGAAGATTTATTTGTTGCGCACTCTTTGCTTTACCGTACATTCTTATTGTACAACATTTAGAGAGAAAATGGGCCAAAGGAAAATATACTGATGCAATACAAAAAACACATGAATGGCATTTGTGCAATAAGATACAGAAAAAGTACCCAAAACACAAGAAAATTATTTATACTTTCTTGCACATGTTGTCGACACACAGTTTCACAGTTGCATTATGCAAGTGTGCGTCATCGTGGTGCAGGTGTGAATCACGGCTGCCGCCTTTCTATATCTGCCGAGATTCGTCCGGGCGCGTTAGCCAGCGTCCTTTAAGCTGAGACCGTGTTTCACCTCGCGCTCAACAGCAGTGACTCATTTGAAGCAGTCCACCTCATCGCCCCTCTCTGTCTCCGTCTCTTGCCTGAGGGCTGCACAGCAGAGCAGTGTCAACTGGTTAGCGAGATATGTTGAGCCCAAAACCAGAGTTTTCAACGTCTGCTGAGGAGGTCGTGTTCAGAGTGTCGGGTTTCAATTGGCTATAAAACTTTATTTTATTTAAAGTTTTAAATAAAGTTTAGTTGTGTTTTTTTTCATATAGTGACTTTGTGTTATTTATGGCCACGCTGTTGTTATCGTGTGTTTAACTGATTCTCAATTAAAACGAATTAACTAAGTAATTAGATCACCTTATATAAGCAAACCTGTTGAGTCGTACATTAGTAATGTCACCAAACAAAGCCATGCTATAACAGAAGCGCAGACCGCATGCATCGCTTTGCGTTTAATTTGCCACAGAAACCTACATGCATTCAGTTGGTAATGCAGAAAAATAATTTTTCCCCGGTTTGCTTTAGCTAATAAAGCACTTTACATTTTACACTTCATATCATCCATACAGTAAAAAGATACTGAAGGCACAGCAGCTACAGACCACTTTGGATCATGTTCTTCTGCTTGGTGCTGATTACCTGTTTTACACTGATGGCACAGCAGCTAACAGAACACCAGCTAGAAAACTGATTAATCTATTGGTGTTAATCACAGATAATATTCGATCTGTAAATGATTTCACTTTGATTTGGCCAAAAACTATAGTGATTTCTACCTATGCTTCACTATGGGACAGGGTCCGACCTAAATGCACTTCCTGAGTGTAAAGTTTAAATCTGCAATATCAAGTTTAAAGCTTAAGAGCTCTACAATGTGCATCTGTCACACTAGAAATAAACTTGAGCCAGTGTATGCACTGAGCGGGAAAACACACGCTCCCTTTTATGGGAACGTGCACAGAGCCTGAAGAAGAAACCCCTGGGTCAACACAGAGAGGTTTATGTGCAGTTCCAGTGCAGTGATACATGTTATCTCTGATTTGCCGAGCCAGCTACTGCAAAGAAAAAGGCAGACGTGCATGTGCAGCAGATTGATCCAGCTGTGAGAATATCAGACCCGTCTCCTGAAACAATACAGCTGTTGTCAATATTATTGTCAGTATTGATGTTTAGACTGGAGCAGATCAGCATTTTGACGGCTGAGACAAGAAATGTGACGCATTGTGTTGAGTGTTTTCTAAACAGCGCTTAGGAGTTTTGAGTGGAACGAATGGATGTCTGAGAAAAGCCCTTTTTCATAGCTGACATTTTGGCTTTTTGTAGGAAAAGCTGTTAGGTAAACACTATTATTACGTGGCTTTTGCTAGTGCCAGTGCTACTGAGGCCATTCTGATAGAAAAATAGCAAAATAGTTTTTAAGCAAGTATTTTTTTTTTGTGTAATAAGCAGAATAATGTACAGCGAGTCGGTCATTACTGCAAAACGAACCCCCGTCAGGACGATTCAAGACATCACCCTGTTGGGGTTTGTTTTGGAATACCGACTGGCTCTCTGCACATTATCCCTCACGTAACATTTACAGCAGGTCTGTTTCCATTTAAATTTTGGCTGTTGCTATTTGTACCCAGGTGTCAGCATATTTGTTCCCAGAGTGGAATAGCCAATGTGGCTACACCCGGCCGTACGATGGAAAGGGTATAGTTTGTGTTTAAATGTAGCCAACTTTTATATTTGTGTCCCACGTTGGCGCCTTCACCTGTTGAGGTTCGTAGTTGGCACGTGAGAGAAGTTTGTCTGTAGACGTTAGTCAGGATGCTGTTGGTGTCCCAAGTGAAAGCAAAAGTCTGTTACCTTCTTATTATGTTACTTATTTATTATTTTGACCCGAATGAACAATCTTTTCCTAAACCTGACCAAGTAGTTTTATTGTCAAAACTTCATCCATTCACCAACAGCGTCCTTCCAAGGAGGAGTTTGTCGCCTTTTATACCAGCTCGAGTATAAAAAGCAACAGAGCGGTCGGGTAATCAACCACATAGCTACTGTCTGGCTGTAAACACCAGGGCCCAGAAACTGAAGCAGCTAAATGGAATTCAGCCACAATTTTTAATTTACACCTGTGCTTTTCCTACTCTGACATGTTCAAATGTCCTCTATGAAAAAGGCCTCCTGTACTCGTAGCTGTGTGACATCGGGCGTGTTAAGTAGAAAAACGTTCCACTGTTTATAACTGTGTTAATGAAACCAACAAAGTCTTAAAGTTATTTTCTTTCTTTTCTAAATTATTGACGAATATACTGACGAATGTAAAGCCTTCTGCTCATGTTCTGTAAACTATTTTTTTCTTTAATAAACTTTTATAACTACTTTCACTTACCGAAGTCGTCGTCATTGCTCGACGAGGCAATTCAAGATGCAACAGCATAAGAACTAAGGCTTTTACACTCTCTGATCTATTGCACGTTATCAGCAGTCACAGTCAGTTACCAGTCTGTCTGATCAAATGCAATTTAATATCCCTGCTGCAAATTTTATCTGAGTGTTATGATGCTCCGTGTTTTCACGCTGTCAGAGTGTGCAGATGTTCACTCATTACTGAAGCTGCTGTCATGGCAGATGGTTCATCTGTCAGTATGATGTGATGATCCTAAACACCAATAGCATACAGTACATGCAGGACTGTATGTAGGCCCATTGTATATTAATATCTGGTGGAGGCCATTTACTGGATCTTAAAGGCCTGTTTGTCACTAAGAAATATAATTATATTATATTTTTATTGTACATAAAAACAAAGAATTAGATGTTGGACTATATTTTGGACTATTATACATTTGGAAAAGATTCCTACTTTATTCCTTTCAGTTTGACTTATATCACCATTGTCACCATAATAAGTGTTCAACATACAGTTTTCATCAGAAGTCAGAAGTAATCCAGCAGAGTGAGTATTTTCTGAGTATTTATGTCATTGAATGATTATTGGAAATAAGTAATCAAAGTATTTTTAAACAATTCTCAATCTCTTCATTACATCATATTAAAAATGGAGAAAAAAAAGTAGAGGTTTTATTAATGATTAATATTTAAAGTATAAACTAACTGTCAATGTGTTGGAATAAAAGATATGACTACAATGAAGCTTTTACAGGGAATCACAGCTATTGATTTGTCCTCAGACTGTGCTCAAATCCAGTGAGGCTGTTTTTTTTTTTTTTTGGGGGGGGGGGGGGGGGGGGGGTTGTTCCTTTAGTGCAAACAACAGCGAGCTAATGAGAATACTTCCAGATTAAATCAAGATGCTTCAGATGTGATCAGACGCCCATTTAAGTTCCCTGATAATGAATAGATTTGACTACTTATTTGCCGAGTCTCGATGATCAAGTAATCGATAGGAGGCGGGTTGCAGCTGAGATGTGCTGTTCAGGAGCTTTGATCATCTCCGTTCAGTCCTCGTGATGCTGCTCGCGACAGGTTAATGGGGCCTCTCGCATTGTTTAATAGGAGACCAGAGAGATCACAATACAATATAATATAATATAATACACTATAATACAATATAATATAATGTACTAATGTAATGATACTAATATGAGTAAGAAAATAAACATTTCGGTAATTATTACTAATAAATCAGGGCTGATATTGTTCGCATTAATTAACCACAATAATATCCCCCTTTTTTTTTTTTAAAGGATTATTCAGTGTTTTTAAAGGTGTGTGTTTTGAGTGGCCCAGCAGGCCAGGGAGTCCTGAGGGACTGACCTGAGTCCTAAAGCAGAATAGGAGCTATTGTGCTGCGAGTCTCCATTCGTTAATTGTGTTCCACCTTTTAATTAGGCAGCTTTTCAGAAAGGAGCCAATTTATTTCTTTAATAAGTCTCTGATTAAAACGTGTGACCCCCCCACCCCCCACTACACCATGCCAATCACCTCTTAATCTATGTGAGCAGTCCTTCCATTGTTATGCTGATTGCGCACATCCGCCCAGCCTATTTATATTGAACCAGAGGTTACAGGATCATATCCGTAAGAGCTCTCAGTGCTGAAGGTCTCAGAGTTTTCCCTCTTGACATCCACTCACAAAAAAGCCATTGTGAATTTGACCCCTGAAACCCGATTCTTCTTATTTTTTCCACCTTGAAAGCAAAGTTTTTAACCACCACATCTCAACCACAAGTTGGACATAAGGGTCTGAGGAGGTGGCACTTGGATGTGAGGCGCTGTCAGGACAGGTCATTTGCCTCCAGCCTGCAAAAATCGCAGGTTTGTGAAATGTCATCTTCCTTTTCATCTCATCCAGGCCTTCATGCTTAACACCCGATAGCCACGCTGAGAGGATTTCAGCAGACTTGGACAGACTGCCTGGCAGCTGCTCTGAAGAAATGGATTTGGGTGAAGCTCGTTTTTTCTGTTATTGTGGATAATTCCGTGCTTAGTGTCGCTTCTTTAGGCAGTGAATGGTTGGCACGCCAAGCCCAGAGATCTCTCTGAAACATATGGGAGTTTCAGGAGGACGGGGGTCTGGGATCACCAAAGACTGAAACGCAATCTCCCATTTTCAGTGACTCAGCGAGCCTGTTACACGACCAGATATTTCAGTTTCAGGGTTACAAGATGACAATGGCATCTATCAAGTCCATCCTCGGCGAGGCTGGACATTGAAACTATGCGTGACCACTGAGCCGGACCTTGAAGATTGAATGAGCATGTTTGGCACGGTACCTATTCGTCTGAATCCCCACCTTGTAGCAACAGGTTACGCACCTGGCCTCCCTCAAATGCACTTATAGCGCGCGGCTTTGACTTTACTCTGCGATTTTTATACATGTCTCCCACCATGGTTGAGCACAGCGGCCTGGATATTATGTGTCTGAACAAGTACTGCCACAGTTCCTCCTCGTCGTCCAGCTCCGAGCACGACAAGAAGACTTTCTCCAAACTAAAGCTCAGTCTGTCAGGGGACTATCCGAGGAAGAACGCAGAGATCCTCAGCGGCCAGTACGGGACCAATGTGCTCCTGATCGGGGCGTCGTTGATGCTGGCCATCGCGCACCATGGCCCCTCCGTCAAGGAAGAGCACCTGCTGTCCTTCGTCACCTGCCTCATGATCCTCCAGCTGATCTGGATGATGTGGTACATCCTGGTGCGGGACAGACAGAAGAACTCGCGGACGGAGAAAGATGTCCACGCCACCACATGCTGGATAAGAGGTGAGTTTAGTAAGTTTACGCGCAAGATTGCAGCAGGAAATGCGTAAAACTCCAAATTGAGTTTTGCTCCTTTTCATACATTTTCTCGATCGCAGAGATGGAGGTCGGTTCTTTACGCGTGTCACCATCCAAAGTTTGTGTTTGACAAATTAAAGAAAACCTGGAGAACTGTTTGTTTTCACAAATAGCGAAAGATAACTTTGAATTATTTTCTTTCACCGGTGTAAAAAAAAAAAAGTGAATCAAAACGTGATGCTTATTTCTTTTTTCTTGTTAGGTGGCTTGACTCTGCTTGCACTCCTTTCACTGATTATGGACGCTTTCCGAATCGGGTATTATGTTGGCTATCAGTCTTGTGTGTCGGCTGTGCTCGGGGTATATCCTGTCATCCATGCAACTCACACCATAGCGCAGGTAAGTTTACAACCCCACTTTAATTTCAATAAAGTGATAATCTTTCAGCAGTGTTAGACACTGTGTCTTTTTTTTTCTTCTGCGCACCACTTAACCAGGTAGGTCTTTGAATAATGTGCTCTTTGTTGTTGAGGCGAGTACAGAGTTGCTGCAACAATATAATCCCATCATTGTCCATGTTATGTGAGTGTAACTGCATATGATGAGGGAAATCCTTCTCGTAAAAGCGCCTTAAATACACAGGCTTCCTGTTGAGCACTATTTTGGATAATTTCTCTGGCGTTTTTATTAAGACTGTTATGTTGTTTTTGCTGTTTTGTTTAGGTGCATTTTCTCTGGTTCCACATCAAGGATGTCATTAAGAGCTTTGAAACATTTGAGAGGTACGTGAAATATGTGATCTTTTACAGAACACCTCAGTTGTTGTCATGTCAATTTTTGTGAGTCAAAAAGCACGTTGTGATTTCATGAAACATCTCAGCAGCGACTGAAGAATGTGCAAAATACAGTTCACACTCATGAGCACCAAGACGACCTGTATCCTGACAGTGCCACATGCTATTAGATGACTGGTCGTCAACCTCGTTTTTCAACTGTTTCTCTCCTCAGATTTGGTGTAATCCATGCAGTGTTTACCAACCTCCTCCTGTGGTGCAACGGTGTGATGTCAGAGGCCGAGCACTTCTTGAACAACCATAAGAGAAGACTCTCTGCGCTGGGATACGGAAACCTCACTATAGGTGAGGGCCAAGGGGTCGATTGCTGGCTTGTACCTAGAAGAAAAGTACAATAATCCACTTGAGGGCTCATGTCAAAGGATGAAAGAAAAAAGGAAGGAAAGGAGGTTTTGCGAGGGGAAGGGAGGTTACCTCGGCAGCCCAGTGGGTCTTGTTTGTGTCGAGCGTCTCTCTATTAGGTTTCAGGAGACGCACAGTGTTGCTAGTGCTGAGGCCCCCTCCCCAGCCCTTTCCCCACACTTCAGCCACCACCACCCTCCTTGGCAACCCCCCGTTTGACCTCAGACGGCTTTGTCCCCAGGCTGCTTACTCCCAAGGGTGCTGCAATTACAGTAACTGATACATCTAAGCCTAGGGTTGGGGGGTTCGCCTGCTCCTCTTCATATCCGGCTGACTGTGAGGCTGGCTGCACCCTGACTGTTGTTCCCTTTTTAATTAAAGGGTGCAGTACCATAGTGGTGGCCTTTGGGGGGTGAAGGGTAGGAGGGGGTTAGCGGAGCCGGGGGGGGGGGGGGGGGGGGGCACACGGCAGGGTTTTGTTGAGATGATCTCTAGAGGGCAACAGCATTACCATAGTGTGTTGTGGTGTGCTCGACAGGCAGTGAGAATAAAAAGTGCATTGTCATCAACATCTAAGATGCTCAGGCGTTCGGCTAATGAGTGAAATTTCAGATTCAAATCAGTAGAATATGGCTAATGAATACTGAGCAGCAAGGTAGAAAGTTACAATGGAGCTTTGTGCTGCCAGATAGCCCATAACTTTATTAAAAAAAAAAAAAAAAACATGATTGCGTAATAGGCTGCTGCCACAATATAAAAAATCAATCAAAAGGGTCAGACTACCATGAATACTCTCGAAAGAAGTTGCTTAAAGAGCCTTATTTTCCTTTGGGCCGGCATTATTGTAGATCAGTGTCCTCAACCTGCAGTCATGGGACAAAGAGAAATCTGAGGGGTCATAAGATTATTATATTCAATTTCATTATCTAATGTTTGGCCTTGAATTATTGTATAATTTGACCCGTCCAGGCCTCTAAAACGATTCAAATAAAACAAAGTGAAGTGGACACAACTAGCAAATATGCAAAAATGTAAGATTTTTAGCAAATTAGAGTTCAGTAGTTATAATTTTGCCTTCAGGCTTTCAAAGCATTCACAGGTTAAGTCTATTAAAATAAATCACGTACAGATCTAAGACTCAAACACAGTCTTTCTGTGAAGTGCAGTATTTTCCACTTTGACTTGCACAAGTATTAGATTAGATTAGATTAGATTCAACTTTATTGTCAGTACATTAGTAGCAAGTGCAAAGACATATGGAAAGTATGTACAGAATATACAGAGTGAGGATGTTTACAGATGCTATATACATTATCATTTAGATTAACTTGTAAGATCCAGTCGATCAATGTTAGTCTATTAAATATTTACTAATAAAATAATCTTGATTCATTTACTCTGTTTTGTTGTTATGTTTATTCTAATATTTGTGTTTTTGTCCCTGCAGTATTATGTTCTGATGGACTGATGTGGTTTTGTTTCTCATGAGCACGTGTCTGTTTTTATTTGTTTTGCAGTGCACTCGGAGCCTCACTGTAACTGCACCACCAGTACTTGCTCCATGTTCTCCAGCAGCCTCTACTATCTCTATCCCTTCAACATCGAGTACCACATCTTCGTCTCCGCCATGCTCTTTGTTATGTGGAAGAACATCGGACGGACCCTTGACCTTTCTTCAAACCGGAAACGGCTGGCTACCAAAACGCAGAGCCTGACTTTGGGGCCCGTTTTGGGTCTACTTGCGCTGGCCAGCACCATCGGGATCCTGGTGGTCTACATCACCCACGTAGAAGGATCCCTCCAAACGCGCCACTCAGCCATTTCCATGTTCTACATTTACGGCATCGTCATGCTGGTGTTCATGTGCTCTGCTGGTGCTTCAGGTCTGCTTATATACCGAGCAGACCACATGCCTCTGGACACCTCCAAGAACCCATCTCGGCAGCTGGACACAGAGCTGCTATTTGGGTCCTCTATTGGCTCCTGGCTTATGTCCTGGTGCAGCATAGTGTCTGTGTTAGGCGCCTACAGCAGTCCTCCTTACCGCTGGACCAACCTCGTCTACTCACTGCTCATTGTCCTGGAGAAGTACATCCAGAACGTCTTCATCATAGAGTCTTTGTATCGCCAGCAAGCGGATGGGGAGAGGGAGGACCCAGAGTTACCAGCCTCTCCAGAAATCTTCTCGGTGACGTCCTCTCTGGCCCCACCGTACAACGGCATTATCAACCGAGCCTACGAGACTCCAGACAGGACCTGTGTCAACATGGAGAACGAGCAGGAGGAGAGTGGACAGGTGTACAGGTGTCCGAGGAAACCTTCGGAGGTGCCGCTGCCCGTGGGGAAAAAAGTAGCGGAGCCTCAAAACATAAAGAGAGAAATCCTGAAGAACATAGCTGTCTTCCTGCTAATGTGCAACATCTCGGTAAGCTTTTGAACTGTTCTCAAACTGAATGTAGATGAAATGAAGATAGTTTTGTGGTGTAAAACTCAATTCTTACTTCATCCAAAAGTTTCTGTTGATGGCTTTTCATCCACTGTGTTTATATATGAAGCAGAATTTACAGATTGTTGTTTAAAATCGGCTCTAATCAATACTTCCAGTTTGTCATCCATGATCTTATTCTTTTTTTTTAGAAAATAAAACTATTGCACACCTCCTGTCCAGCACCAAAGTTAGCCACTAGCAGGTGAACATAGTGGAGCATTTGGCAACTAAAGAGCCAGATAATTCCCTCAAGAGTTGGTGGAGACCAAAACAGGGACAAAAGGAGGGTGTTAGATACATTCATGAGGTTTGCAGACACGACTTCAAATGAATGCTAATGTTGCTCCGTGTCTGCTATATGTGCAAGTAGGCAACTGTTTTCCAACACGATAGCCACAACAACTTCATAAGGCGATGATATCGTTATTGTTTGTACAGCTTGTTGCGCTCCCCCCAAACGGCCAAGAAAAAAATCAGCGAAAACAGGTTTAACTAATTGAATTCCTTTCTTTCAGCTGTGGATCCTTCCTGCCTTTGGCTGCCGGCCACAGTACGACAACGGGTTGGAACAGGAGACGTTTGGATTCAGCATATGGACCACAGTTCTCAATTTCGCCATTCCTTTGAACCTTTTCTACCGCATGCACTCAGTCGCCTCCCTCTTCGAGGTGTTCCGCCGGGTCTGACAGAATAGCAGATGACTGACAATGCCAGATAACATGCACAGGAACACTTGTCACCGTCGGCTCCCGAGAGTGTCTCACAGCGCAGGTCAACCGTTCAGGAGGCAGTCTGGGTCACACTTCAACAGACTTGAAAGCAAAGCCGTGGAGACAAACAATACGCAGATCCCTCAGTGTGGGGATTACAGAGGCAGACGAACCTATTAGTCTACGTTCCTTGAAGAATTACCTTGTATAACACAAGGCTTATTAAAGATGGTGAACCTTTGGTTTCAAGAGTTTCAAAAGGGCCCTTTGTACTTTTTGTCCTGTAGTCAAATTTCAGTAGGTTTTCCTCACTGGTGCATCATGTAAAATGCACATGTGGATCTGACACGCACATTTTGTACTGTTTCATGTTAGTAACTTAGTGGATATAGTAGACTACTCTAAAATACTACAGCTAAGCCACTGAAACATCGGTTAGTCTCAAACATCTAATAAGGTTCTAGTACTGTACTTAACAAAGCCACAAGTGCACCGTGTACCACTTGACCCATATTTTATCTGCATGTGAAATGTTCAATACTGTTTATGGATATGGTTCTCATTTAAGTAGTTTAATGTAACAGCGTGCAACACCTGAGCTACGAAGATAGTGACGATCCTAGCACTATATTTTGAATTATCTTTATTGAGTTGGACTATAGTTCTCAGAAGTAGCAGCTGCCTCTCTCAGTCATTTAAGGTTCATCAGTGTCCTTTGCATGTTGACTATCTGTTCTGTTAGGTTGAAGGGTGAGTTATGTTCAAAATTATGTTACTAGGTAGCACTGTTTTGATTATACTGGGGTCCTGTGATGGGTATCCACATTATATTGAGAAATGATAACAAATTTACTGTCAAAAGATGTTTCCCTTCTGCTCCCTGATAACATTGAATGCTATGCTACCGCGAAAAGGAACTGGTTTCGTATTGTTCACATCAGGTGCATCTATATTGTTAAAAGTCAGACTCTTGGATTAGAACAGCTCCAGGTTTATCACACCAATATAAAACATACTGGTGGAAAAAAAACAAATGTTGCTGGGATGACAACTGCTACACCAGACCAGAGATTGTATGTTTACACCTGAAAGATCGGCAATAAAAAGACCCCATTCTTTTTTTTAATATAAAACACAGATATACTGTATTCTTGTACTGTACAATTTTATATCAAATCAATGTATAATTTAAGTCAGACGTCCAGCAAGTTCTCAACCTGGTGCTACCCACTGTGTGTGTTCTCATTATATGTGCCAATCTGCGGTAAAATCCTTGTTTTTTCGGTGCAAACTTTAATGTTATATCGTCTTTGTAAATGCTGTCTTGCTGATCAGAATCATTCAGACACTGTGATACGATTCCAATGAAATGGTGCTCATATGAAATGACGTGTACAATAGTGATGAATGTATATCTTTCACCTATTGAAATAAAGAATAGCTTTCTTTTTTTCATATGCGACACCTGCCACATCTCTTATGTTATCTCTTCTGGTGTTATCTGCCCGTCTTTACACTGAGGATCTCTTCGCTGACTGTTCCTGCATTTTCACTGCCTTTCTAAACGAGGCAGCAGTTGTAGTAGGCCGCTGCACCACAGGATGGCGCCACCTATTTATGTTTTTGCAGGAGTTTGATAGGACAGTCCTCAAGCTCGTGTACTAAAAGGGGGAAAAAACAGGTTGGTTTGCTGCGACATCACTTCTTTTTAAATGTCTGCTGAAAACAGAAGGATCTCAATAAAACGCACAAAGACGCAGTTAAATAATTAAAAAAAAAACAAAACAGAAATAACAGAAATGATCACAAAACCACAATTGTGTTAATTTGGGTTGTGAGTTAATATGAATTACTAATGATCCGGTAACTATTCAGAATATAAATATAGACCCACAATAACGTGATTCATATTGTTTTGTGATTTTATTTCTCGTATGCATCAACAATATTCAACCTAAAGGCATTTCAGACATTACCCCTCAGTGGCCTCGGTCAGACAGACAATTCCATGGGCATCACACTTTTAGCATGATAATTCATTGGCCGTGGTCACCACAGACATGACTAATGTCTGTAGTAGCACAGACATTAGTCATGTCTGTATGTAAAGAGCGGGTTGCCTCCTGACATGACATCCCGAGATTATAGGTTACTCCAGAGAATTTGGCATCGGGAGATTATTTTGACGTTGTGTCAGAACGATTTGACAGGCAGGCAGACACATCTAAAAATATCCGTGACGTTTCAAAGCCGGAAACAGCGCTGCTGCTGCTGCTGCTGCTGCTCCTGCACGGACACACCACGACGCGCAGTGCGCACGGAGCTCCTGGCTTTACATGCCCGCTGAGAGTGTGAATGTGACTCACCTGTTCAGGCAACTCCGAAAAGTGGGTGAGGTATGACCTCCAGTGTCAGAGGGCAAACAAGCAGCAGTATTGTTGTGACTTCTCTGATGTGGAGGGATGTATAGAAACCGTCCCTCTTGGAAAGTCACCACATCCTTATATGTTCCTATTCCTCTTGACAAATCATCCTGCAGCACCCTGACCGTATATGTTAACACGTACCATGCATCCTCTCTGACTCTCTTACCTAAACATTCACAGAGAAGACACACACATACATGTAACACAGCAGATGCACATAACATATCAGATACCACAGTATCCTGTGATAATCTGTGAAAGACTGATTTTTCCATATTCAAAAAGAGCCATTTGCTTTTTTTTTTTTTTTTTCATGAAGGCGCACTCGTCTCAATTATACTGAAGCTGAGAATGTGTGTTCAAACTGTTTTAGTGGTTTTACTATGCACTGGAGTCCCACTTTCTGCGAGGGGAGTAATAAAAGTATTAATCAAATTTGGGTCATTTCATGCTTCAAGGCTGTAAAACAGTATTCTGATAGATAGATAGATAGATAGATAGATAGATAGATAGATAGATAGATAGATAGATAGATAGATAGAGTGCTGAGTTGCTGAGGGGACCATGGAGAGATTATGCTCCTGGTTGTTTGCTTTTTCAGCACCATGGACAGCTCTGCCTGTGCTGTCACTTTTGGCTCAGCTCTCTTTAAGTCCTTGCGGTGTCTGCAACCGATGTGCTGCACATGAAACACGTTTAAATCCTCCCAGTAGCTGGTGTTAATAGTATTCTTGCCTCTATATTCTACACACAGTGATCCTACACCAAAACACTCCCTGCTGTCACTCGATCCTGTCACTGCAGTACTGTGTGAGGTCAAATATACATAATGCGCACTGGAGAGGATAGACATTCCACAACTGGCACACGGCTCTCGACTGACTTGGAGTTTGTAATTGCGCACTTTGAAACCAAACGACAAAAAGCCCTTAAAATGTCGAGGGCTTCCTCACACCCTTTTTTCTAACGCAGTACACTGGTGTGCGTAACAGCACGCACAAAGGAGGCGTGATGTTGTCTGCGCCCAGCCCTGGTTAGGTTAGTGTGTGTTAGGGACTCCCTCCTCACCCACGCCGCGCTCAGGATACCTTGGGCTGAGGGATTCACAGAATTAGCCAGGTCAGACGACCGGACCGGCAAGGCTGCAACATGCGCTCGCCACCGCTTGCTGCGTTTCAGCCCCTCAGCGCACCTGGCACGTCGCTCGGCTCAGTTTTGACGCGCTCACTGTTCTCTTTCCGTCTGTTTTACGCTCCACATCAGGCTTTCAGCCGAGCGGGTCAATGGGGACAATACGGTGAGTGGCTGATAACTGCGCCCGTCCCCGCGCACGAAGCAATGGACTGCAGTTTTACTTGAAGAGCCACATGGAGAACCCAGCCAAGTATCTCTCATCGGTGCAGGGGATTGACTCTGTGCCGGCACCCCTCGGAGAGATTATGTGGAACAGCACCGAAACGGAGGCAACAAACGACGGTGGGAAGGATATGGTGGTGCGTACGGTGACGGGCTGTCTGCTGTCCCTGCTCATCCTATGGACCCTGCTTGGAAACATCCTGGTCTGCTCCGCGGTGCTGCGCTTTCGGCACCTGCGGACCAAAGTCACCAACATTTTCATCGTCTCCCTGGCTCTATCGGATTTATTCGTGGCCGTCCTGGTGATGCCCTGGAAAGCTGTGGCAGAGGTGGCGGGGTACTGGCCGTTTGGCACTTTCTGTAACGTTTGGGTCGCTTTTGACATTATGTGCTCCACCGCCTCCATCCTCAACCTCTGCATTATCAGCGTGGATAGATACTGGGCCATCTCGAGCCCCTTCCGCTACGAGAGGAAAATGACCCAGCGAGTTGCCTTTGTTATGATTAGCATCACTTGGACGTTGTCTGTGCTCATTTCATTCATACCGGTCCAGCTAAACTGGCACAAAGCCAGCGATGACGACGTGGCTGGGGCGCACAACTCCTCCACGAGTCGGCAGATGGAGGAGAACTGCGACTCCAGCCTGAGCAGAGAGTACGCTATATCGTCCTCTTTGATAAGTTTCTACATCCCCGTGGCAATTATGATTGTGACTTACACCCGAATATACAGGATTGCACAAATACAAATCAGAAGAATAGCTTCCCTGGAGAGAGCGGCTGAGCACGCACAAAGTTGCAGGACCAACAGAATCGAGTGCCAACACCACAACACCTTGAAAACGTCTATCAAACGGGAGACCAAAGTGTTCAAAACTCTGTCGGTGATTATGGGTGTCTTTGTGTGCTGCTGGTTACCTTTCTTCGTCCTAAACTGCATGGTCCCGTTCTGCGACAGACCGGCCACAGACCGGGACGCGGGTCTGCCGTGCGTCAGCGAGACGACTTTCGACGTCTTCGTGTGGTTCGGCTGGACCAACTCCTCCCTGAACCCCATCATTTACGCCTTCAACGCAGAGTTCAGGAAGGCCTTCGCCAGCCTCTTGGGCTGTCGCAATTTCTGCTCCAGCACCCCCGTGGAAACTGTTAACATCAGCAACGAGCTGGTCTCATATAACCAAGACACCCTCATCCACAAGGAAATTGCGAACGCCTATGTCAACATGATCCCCAATGTGGTTGAATGTATTGAGCACGAAGAGACCTTTGACAGGATTTCACAGTTTTCTCATAACAACGAAAACGCCACCGACTCGGTTTGTGACTTGGAGGACTGCGAGGCAGATATCAGTCTAGACAGGATGTCACCGTTCACACCCAATGGATTACATTGACTCCACACCTTGTGTCTCCCCGTGCGTAACTGGATGTATTGATAATAATGCCATCGTTCATTCAGCTCCCATGTCCCACAGGCTCCTCGCCGCAGGGAGCCCACAGGTCAGGGCCTGCTGGGCTACTGAGCAGTGCCCCTTGCAGCTAGTGAGGGATCTAGAGACTTGCCCATTGACACTTCAGCAGGGGCGCATGTCTCTGTAGCCATCAGGCCACCCTGCCACCGCTTTGCGTCATATTTGACATGTGATGTTGTTGTCCTGTTCTGAAAAAAAGTGATGTGTAGGTGTTTATTTACATGACAAGTGAAGTCTGTGTTCATTTGTTCAAAGGTCCAGTGTAGTTGAAGCTGTTGTTTACGGGAAGGGTTTACTCAGAACGTCCGTCTCTCATGTCCACCTGTCCACAGGAGAAAATGTTTGTAAAGACTCACCTGAGGAATCATTTTGCGAACCTTTTTGCTGCTTACAAACCTCATGTGTACCCAGCGCCCGTCTTTCCACTGAGTATGAAAACTGAGGGCAGCCTTACAGACAGTGCAACCAAGATAGTTTCCACTCAAATGCAGTCATTTCAGCGCCTTATAGCTTATTCAAAGAAGAGTTTTGAGACAAGAAAGGAATGTGTCGTGTGGAGTTTAAGTTACATGATGCCAAAATGCAGTATTAAAGTGTTTACCCACTGCACCCACCCCCTGTGACTCCTCCAGCACACCTGCTCTGCACCACATGGACTGTTATGCAGTCTGATCCAGGCTCAGATGGCCGGAGGCTTTGATGGAGCAAAACATGATGTAAAAAGGCGCAAAGTTCAAAGCTATAACCATATAAAAGTGAGCCTGTTTACACTGGAATCACTAATCCAAATCTTATTTCAACAGTAAAACCTGTTACTCCTTTGTGTGATCTTTCTCATTGAGGCCAAAACTACTGAATGATTCTGCTTTATCAACCAGAGTCAGCTCTTACCGAACTAAGAAAAGAAAAGAAAGAATCAAGACCGTCCTGAATGACCAAAGATGCCGAGGAGTGAGTCAATTACTCCAACACAATAAGGCTACAGCGTTTTGTCAACTGGAGGGATTGTTTCTATAGACAGCCCACACACATGTGAGGCTAGTGGGCCAACTCAACTGGATGTCATACATCACCTCTCCCACACCTTTCTCTATCTTTGTACTGTACAGATGACCTGATCTGAATGTATACTACTGTCCTTTAAACAGTGAAGTGTGTCATCATTTGTCTAATAAAATGCTGTCATGCTGAGAGGAACAGACTGCTCTGGTATCTTCTTGAAGGTGACTTCAGCGTTCATGGGTTTCACGAACGGACAAAAGGTTGTACGCTCGGATGGTTCTGACCTTTAGTTTAACTTTCATTTTAGCCGTACTCAGCTGCGTCACGCGTGTCCACCTCAGTCCCTACTTCTTTTTAAAGTTTTTTTTTTTTTTGTGGCATTTTGCCTCCTTTGGACAGTTTGACAGCAGGGATTGACAGGAATGATTGGTAGAGAAACAAAGAGCGAGAGATGACATGCAACAGAGTCCCCCGGCGGACTCCAACTGGGGATATTGTGGTTTTATGGAGTGCTTTTTTTTTTTTGCTCCTTCTCCTCCATGACATTTCTTTAGACTGAGCTGTCTTCCACAGGTTCAGACAGCTGATATATTTCCTCTGGCAGAGGCAAAGAGGTTTTCCTACCGATAAGAACACCACAGTTGTGTGTGCATGCAAAGTAATAAAAAGAGCAAATCTGGGAGCAAAGGGCTCCCTGAAGTGGAGGCCAAGTTCTTTGTGTACTTCACATGCTCAGTTTAATTTCTCTGAACCAACATCATTACTTGATATGAAACTCTCCTTTTATACCAGTACTTAAAGCCAGTAAAACAGCACAATACCTCAGTAACAACCCACTGTTGAACTGCCAACAGCATCTGTCAGTTCAGCCATTCTGCCTGCAAAAATACATAAAACCCACTGTGTGCAAATCTCTCCACTGTTTCCATTTTATATAGGCCTTGGCACATGTGAGTTAACAGAAGAAATGTGTTTTTCTACATGAATAAATACATAAATATCTAAATGAAAACATTTATCTCAACCTATACGTTCTACCTGAAATTGTCTTTTATTCTGGATGCTCACGTCTTCACAGGCTCAAAGCTTTTTTCCTCTGTAGGAGCGAAAACATGCATATAGCAGTTGTATAGAATAAAGAAGAATAAAGTCTCTACCAGCACGGTGGTGCAGTGGTTAGCACTTTCTGTGTGGAGTTTGCATGCTCTCCCCGTGCTTGTGTGGGCTCAGTCCGGCTTCCTCCCACAGTCCAAATACATGCAGGTCACATTAGCTGGTGACTCTAAATTGCCCGTAGGTGAGAGTGAGTGAGTGTTTGTCTGTCTCTATGTGTCGGCCCTGTGATTGCCTGGAGACCAGTCCAGGATGTACCCCGCCTCTCGCCCAAAGTCAGCTGGGATTGGCTCCAGCCCCCCCCCCCACGCGCGACCCTGAAGGATAAGCAGTATAGACAATGGATGGATGGAAAGTCTGTTAGCCGATTATTTTAGGGCCCTTTTTGTCCATATTTTGCCTGCATACCACAGGGAAGCCATTTGCTGCAATATATTCATGTGCAGCATGACAGAGATGGTAATTAATCCTATAATCCAACAGTGTAACTCAGTTTTGCATTTTTAAATCTTTCTGTCTACTTTTTCTGAACCCAAGTTTCCGTTGCCTTATGCTGTGTTCACTGTCATTCATGTGACTTACACAGGCAGCAGAGGAAAATGTACTGAGAGCCTTAACTTAAAGGGGAACTCCACCAATTTTGCTCCACAAAGTCAGTCTACATGTGTTGGGCAGTACTAATGCATCTGTGTAAAGCAATTTGTGGCTCCAGAGGCAGCTCTGTAAATTCTGAATGAATTACCTAAAGCGTTGAAGAATACAAGTTTGAAAATGAACACAAATCTGGGGGCGTGGAGGAAAGAAATGAGCTTACGTTGCTCTGTAGGCCTGTAGCACTGCTCTTCTCCTGATGAGGCTACGGCTAAAGGCTACATTAACCCCTGCCAGTATAATAAGCCTGAATATCCGACCCAACTGCTGGCAGTCGAGTTGCATTGTGGGTATTATAAGCACCAGGTTTTGCCAAGGTAGAGCAAAGGATATAATAAAAGGGACAATATCCTTGGTTCTGTTGCATCAATTTTGATATTTATTTGAAAAAAAAAGACCGAGCAGCAGTGTTGCATGAACGTAAGTTTTCTTTCATGTAAAAATACCACATTACAAAAGTCCTGCATTCAAAAACACACTTGAATATTACAAAATCAAAATGTAGATGATATATGAAAGTAAGAGCATTCATTCTGTAGAAGTGATTTATTATCATATATCATAATCGTATATTGTTAATACTGATGCATCAATGCACCAGCAGTTTCCCACTCGATCTAGTTCGCCCATGTGTCTCTGTCCTCCTACAGCTGACACTTACCTCACATCCTCGTCATTTGGTTTACACCTTCATGTCCACAGCACACGTGCCACACAGCCATGCCACGCTGATTTCTACACTCCATTGTGCATTTGTGTTTACAGTCCACAGTCCCTTGCGTGGAATTGCTTTGCGTCACGTACGTATGTTGTGTTAGGAAGTTTAATCTACATCTATCAAATAAATCAAGCAAACTAAAAACTCCCCCTGACTCCCACTGAAATGTCTGAAATACTCAAGTACCTCTAGCAACAGTACTTGAGTAAATGTACTTAGTTACTTTTCACAGGGAAGACAAAACATGTCTCCTTTAAAAAGGTAGGGCCATCCTTGCTATAGCAGTTCAAACCATAAGCTAAAATCTGTATATTACATAACGTAGACACTGTAATTGAGTGAGGGAAATGTAATCTAGGCGTAGACATGTAAATGTGCTGTAACTCTAAAAGGCACCGCTGTTCTCCTGTAAAGTGTCTCTCCCACGCTTTTTCCAGAAATTGAATTAATCTGTTATTTTCACCTCATCAGAGGCACAAGCCGCACAGCTGCCTGAGGAATTGGATTAAATGGCATGTAGACGAAAACGTGTCAACTGAAACCCTAGACTGGTGCTTCAGTGTTGTTCACCTTTTACCTCCATCCCGTTGCTGATCAGTGTTTTCTCCATGAGATGACAGATGGGAGAGGACGGGAGGATCTGTGGATCGGGGTTGTGTCTGTCAGACCTGAAATGTAGGTGATATCTCGACAACAACGTGTCAAGCGGTGATTAAAGTCAAGATCGCAGATGACACTGGTGCAATTCTGAGCACTTTGGTGCCCCAATTTTACAAAACTGACCTCATATGGAGGCAGAAATTGAGGGTCATTATTTCAAATTTCCATAACGTCTGCATGAAGCTGCTGCAAATCTAATTTACGTATTTCCATAAAAACATATCATCCTACACTGAGGCTTTATTATTTTGCATTTTTGCAATCATTGACTAAAAGCATCAGCATTCCTACGGGAAGAGGTGTTTACTTGTTCTCTGTGTTGTGTCCTTGCGTTGTGGAGCAGATATGGAAGGTGGTTTGACCCCGATATTCAGCCGTGACAGGAGGGCTGGAGAGGAAGTGGAGGCAGGCTTAGGGGGGTTACACCATCCGTCAGCACGCATTCATCAAAATCACTTCCTTCCCTCCTGCACACACGTACATGCATACACACACACACACACACACACACACACACACACACACATTTAAAACACAGATGCAGTGCTGTTACAAAAGATTTGCTCCAAATTGCTCTTTGCCGTCTCTTTTCTCTGTCATGCACAGACTCACAAACACACACGTTTCTGTGAGTTTCACTGTCTCGCCTCACTTCTCAGCGTGCTTCCTCCTTTCTTTATCTTCAAATGATGTTGGTCATCCAAGGAAAAGCTGAGAGGCAGTTTGGCTTCCTGTTTTCCTCACCTCTCAGAAGAGCAGGGGCGAACACCGTGAGTGACCGCTTTGATCTTATTGTAGCTGCGTTAGTGTTGAGTGAATGAACCCCTTAATTACTGTAAATCAAGCTTGACCTATTTCATCAGATAGTCTGTGACTGACTTGAGAATAACCTCGCCAATATTAATGCCATGCCATCTCCTCACACACTTTCACGTTTCACTTTGCACCGGGGCTGCATTTTAATGAAAGTGTGTTTTATATTCATGGTTAAAGAAACTGTCTTGCCGGTGCTTCATTAAAGGAGAGACTTTGTTCAGATCACCAAAGCCATTGTTGCACATCTGTATAAAAACAGTTCAGCTTTGAAGATCAGATGGTTTACTCTTTGAAACTCCTTCTTTCACCCCTGGCTGCCATCTCATCCGCTTCCTATCTCTGACGCAGACTCAGGTTTTAAGTTACTTTCAGTGAGCTTGAATGGAGAGAAAGACTGGTGTCTCTTTTCCCAAAAGGCCACTGGTACGCTCCGTGTGTTAGCCCTGTGGCATTCACAAACTCTCAACGTCTGCTCCGTCCTCCTGATGCCCAAATATGCAAATACGGATTTGCCGCTTCGTTACACCCCTTTACTCACATCCTCTATGTTTCTCTTCACTATGAGCTATTCACTAACGCAGAGATGCTATAAAGGAGGAAGACACTTTGATAGGAATGATGTTTTAAAAATCAGCCATTGAACATTTTCAATATGTTTTGTATTAGGCCTGAACATGCAGTTTTATAGGGTGAATATGTAATGCTGTTCCACTTTTGATTGAATTAATTAATTTGTAATCCAGTCTAAAATGTGCATGTGAACATGTAAAGCAACATGAAATTCATACACAGAATTACAGAAACTTTATTCCTTTCTCAAAGGTATTTATTAAAACTATCATATATGCAACTAATGTGAAAAAAACACGATAAGGAAAGGAATCCGTGATCACAGCAGTTATCACCATTTCACTCTCTCATCTTTTGTTTCTGGCTCGGCTTGAGGCGGGAGGAAATTTTGTACTTCTGTGTCTTCATAAGATTAAACATTTAAGGACTAAATATGCAACAGTCAAAATCTAAGATTGGAGGAAAAAGAAAATCCTCATCCTTGGGTTTTCTCCACCATGAATTGAACAATCAGCCAGTAATTCAGTTAATCTGCTTCATCAGGACTGTGTGTGACGTGGATTGATCACGTTTCACTAACAGTGATCTGGACACACGAGCAAACAACCCACAGCTGTTATCAGGTTTTCATTCAAATACTGCTGATTGGTGTTGAGAGGTGTGCAGGGCAGCATCGCTCCCAGTCAAAGACGCTGTCTGAAAAAGAGTTTCGGGCCCTTTCAGTTAAAAGAGATGTCCTTATCAGCGTGATTATCAGCATAATGTCAGCACTGACGTTAAACAGCGATATTAAATCTTTGGGATTGTTCCGGTCAAAAATCCATTCTGCTCCGCATTGTAATAAGATCCTGCTGCAGTCGCCACGAGCCGTACCATAACTGTTCAGACAACACTGGAAACTGATAGATCCTCTTCCCATAATCACAAGATACATATCCACGAATGTGAGATAAAGATTTTCTAGTTGTGAGATTGTTTCTTTATGAGATGCTGAGCAGGAAAATATGTGATACCAAGTCATTATTAGGCCACTAGAGCTATGGAGGTCATAGCTACAATAAAACCCTTTTTAAAGATGCGGTAGGCAGTTGTTTCATCCAACAGCTCTCCACATATGCACGCACTTCAAAGGAAAGTGACGTTAGCAGCTTCAATCCCTGACCGTGATTATGATTCCAAGGCTGTATAATTCAACTGAATTATCATCCAGTTTTCTTTGCATGCTTGTGGCCCTATAAAGCCCTCAGAGATGCTATACTGTGATTTCAGACTCTAATGCTAGCTTGTGTTAGCTCCATCAACATGAACTGGAATTAGTTGCAGCCACAAACCTTTGGCTAAAGTTACGATTTGCAGAATGCTTAACTAGAAACAACATTTAACACAGCCTCTCATCGCCTGCTTACCTGCTTGCCACTTTAACACATTTAGATAATACAGGAAAATGAAGCTCGCAGCTTCAATCATCCTAATCAGTATTGTGATCCTGATAACAATATATAATATTACATAAATGTTGCTACTAAACTAGTAGCAACATTAAACACAGCCTCTCATTGCCTGCTTCCATGCTAAATCTGGATTTACAACCCATGACACAATGACACCACACGATCTAACAAACCACTGCAACACATTTAGATGCTACAGGAAAATAAAGCAGGCAACTTCATTGTGAAGTTCTCCCCACCTCTGAGACGCTTCGCTGATATTAACTTCCTTGAGTTCTTCATTCAGCCTCTCTCTTAGACTCCCCCTTCCTTCTTTGGAAAGCTTTGCAATGTAAACAGTTTTTTTTGCGGTGCAGGAATAGCAACTCTTTGTACAGGACTCCAGGGCCGCTATTGAATCAGACTTTCAACAGCATCTGAAGGGATGTGAACCAGCCTCTGCATTTGTTGAGCAGCCAATAAGAACGCTCTGTCTTTCTGAAAAGATCTGACTGGCCAAAGTATTTTCTAAAGCATGAAGACAGAGAAGTCTAGTTTGATGAATGCAGTGTGCTTCTAATCCAACCACATAAATGCATTTCTTTCTTTCCATATTCTATTGTATCAGATGAAGAGTAATCACTTAGCTATTGGTGGACAAGGCCAAGGTTGAAATTTGTGTGTCCAGGTCTTAATAGCTTGTGAGCTCCACTGGACGAATAACCTGCGCAGATTCAATATGAGAGGGAAGGCAATGAAGCAAGAGTTATATATTTTTATGGGAAGCATGAAAACATTCACTGTATGAGGTATAAAGTGCCCCCCACTGATCAGCGAGGCCTCGGGAAGAGAGGGCAATCATGCACCGAGTCTGAATACCTGTGGGCACAAAGAGCTGTAGGTCACCAACTCAAACGCTTGCTGTGGTTGTAAATCAATCATCTGGGGATGTCCTGTTTGGTGACTCAGCATCGCTCAGCATCTCCTCACTATCATCTATCGGGCAGTGATAATGGATTGCTGCTCTGCAGGAAATTAGAGTTCATATGCTGGGGTCATGTGCACATTTGTTGCACTTAGGAGCTGCACAGCGAGAGGCGCGTCTGTCATGTCAGTCTGATTGAATCAGTTATTTAGAACACTTGCTCAGATAAAGTGAAAATATCATGATGTGATTTGAAAATGCAGTGGGCGATAAGACATTCATGAATGATTCATCTTCCTAAAATTAAATGTAAAATTGACCTTAGTAGCATAACTAAAAATAGATTTTTAATCCACTGAATGTATCTTTGATTTGTCATGTTGGTATTTACACTGTTGCCCATAAAGTTGGAATAATTGTTCAATACCCCCAATTTTGTTAAAGCCTGAATACACAGTTTGCAAAAGTTAATTGTGGTTTAAGTTTCACTGTGATATTTTTGGAAGAGTTTGATCAGTAAAGTTGAGAAGATAAACACTTTATTTATCAAGAATAAATCACATTGTCACAATCATTTCATGAGAAGAGGTAAAAAAAACATTTTATTCCAACTTTATGGGCGACAGTGTATATATCATGTTGTTGGGGAAGCAGGGTTGCTCTGTGTGCCTATGGCTTGGTAAAAAAAGAAACAAATAGGATGTGAGAGATGTAATTAGGCTGATTACACATGGCAATCTTACATAATTATATCATTATGAAACATAACAAAGAAATGCGATCACTGCCCAGCTGTATCCCGGAGGTTCACCCTAACTACTGTGTCTGTGTATCCTAGAGGTGTGAGGTCCGCCGCCATCTTGTCAAAGGCAACGACTCAGCACCTGCTGTCAGACAGGTCATCCCCTTCACTTTAGCAATGATAAATGTGACAGCAATTACTGCAGAGAAGCACAATGATTCATTATCATAAACACTATAACTCCCAAGCAGACCTGTATGAGTCATTGTCTCACTGGTCTGATTTGTCTCTGTAATGACGGAAAGAATTGATTTATGAGCAGAGGACTACGACTTTGTTGCAGCTGCTTGGAAGAGATCGGTGCGAGAGACTGAGTGTGTGTCTGGAAATTGAAAGGGCTTTGTGAACAATATGGCAGTTTTTAGAATGATTATACGCTTGACCGCAGTTACTAAATTAGTCTTTTGGCTCTAATATTAATTTTACTTTACAAAGTGCTTTCACTTTTTCGATTTAGCTGCTGCCATATTCACTCAGCCCTTCAGGTATTCTTAAACAACATCCAGACGTCTAGTAAATGTTTTAGTATTCTTTTGGTATTTGGGGAATCGGTGGGTCCTGTCTGGTACAGACCGCTACAGATCACTGTACGCCAAAACCACTAGACACAGAGACAGTTTCTTCCCCCAGACCGTCACCCTGATGAACTCTCACTGACCTCAGAGTCTCAGGATCCACTGTAAATAGTCCCCCCCTGCACATTTGCAACTTTTGCACTACTTTCTTGCACTTTCTGCACTACATCTACCTCCATTGTATATAAAGACAAAGAGTTCTATATTGTTTATTACTGTACATAGAGAGTCAAGTTTCACCAAGTCAAATTCCTTGTTTGCCTGCTCAAACTTGGCATAAATCATGATCAAATTTGATCATCTGCGGTGCTACAAACCGTCTAACGGCAGTTTAGTCGCAGTTATCAAAGTATTTCAGTGTAATTCAAATGAAGACCACATTTATAGCTGAACAAGACTAAAAGTCTGCAGGCACACCACACAGTCAGAAATGACACCTGGATGTTGTTTTATTGTGAAACTACTGAACAACTGCACATTGACACCCCCAAAAAAGAGAGTTTTAACATAATAGTTATAGTTTTTATGATTATAAAATTGTTCTGAATTGAACTTGAGCGTTCCAACACATTTTCTCGCTTTCCTTGCCCATGTGCAGAGGGCACATCAACGCCATTTACTGTAGCTTCTGTTACGTAACAGCTGTTTGAACAGTTTTTAGCTCTGTTGGGTTGGGCAAGACAAGAAATTTCAACGATTTTGATAATCTTCAGTCATCTCCCAGCCAAAAATTTGCTGTTTCCAGTTTCTCAGTTGTGAGCATTTGCCAATAGACGTCTTACTTCTTGATACCCTCAGGATTTTTAACAAAAATATCATCTGATGTCATGTGTGATTGGTACATTCCTCACTGTGTCTGACGTTTATTAAAGTGCCAGTGAAAATCCTGGGGTGGCACACCAAAACCAAAACCAAAAACAATAACAGAATTTCAAGAAGAAAAGCTGTTGTAAGTACTGAGGCTAGTCAAGATCAATGTCAATATGACAGTTAAGGAATCACGTACTCTTTTATTAAGTGTTGGTTTATTTATGAGTTAGGAAATTCATTGTTCTAATAGGGTAGTTGTATTATACAGCTTTACTATTAGGGAGTACATTCATGTAGTGAACTAAACAGTTACAGGGAACAAGTCTACACAAGTTTAAAAGCACCACACAGAGGCATTTGATTATTTTCAATACAGCTTTATTCTGCTGTAAACATGTAACAGACTATGTCCACAATAGCATTGTCTTTGACAATAGACATTTTACCATAGCTCTGAGCTCATGCGTGCACACTGTGCCAGTCTTTCTTGAAGCCTCGTCTTCTGCCCCCTTGAAGAGTACGAGGGAAAAACTTGAGATGCTGCTGTTTGGGCCCTCTGATCCTGACTGGGAAATATCTGTGATGAAACATGAGGAAAATAAGTTACTCTGAATTTAAAATAGCAGCAGCAAAACCAACAGTAATAACATGAATAGCCCGCACCTGTCCATAGTAATCCCAGATTACAGTTGTATTATGGACCCACAGTCAGTTCTGTTCTGACTGTTCAAACTCATCTACCAGTAAACAGGAATAAGAAGCTTTCTGTTGTTGCACCAGGGTTCATAACTCAGTGTTGACACCTTGTTACCACGCGTTTATCCAGGTGAAGTTACTCTCTTGCCATTCATTTCCTCATGAGGGACCCTGTTCTCAGCTCATCTGTTGGTCCAGCAGTAGGATGAACAGCTGTGTCCTGCCTGACCTGCTGCCTTACTTCTTCCCTGTTCTCTGGACCTGTCGCTGCCTGACCCTGCTCTGTCCCTGTCTGTTCATGGGTTTGTCTTGGCCTGCATCATCACACATATGGAAGAGATGTCCTTCATTGTCTGCAAATTGCCGTAGCATCACGGCACAGGTACTGGTGATCCGACGCTAGTGGCCCTCAACACAAGCTAATGAGATGCTCAGTAACGGAGAGCAGCCAGCAGGAGGTTCAGCACAGACACAGTTTACCAAACACATACTATTTGTTCTAAAAGTAAGTACTGTTTGACTTACTTACCTGTTGGTAGTCTGGTTGTCTCAACAGCTGCCGTTGAAAATGACTTCCACTGTCCGTCTCTGAGTTTGGGCAGCAGCTGCTGCAGTGACGGCACATCTGACAATGAGACATTTTAGTCTTGCCCAATGTGGTGGACTGACTAACATTACCACTCCACTGCATCAGTCAGCTAGCTCTTTGCCAACACAAAGTGGAAAAACCAGCCAGGCTAATAATCATGACATGAAACTAATATAAGAATTAATGTGTAAAAGCATTTTGGACTCAACACCATTGACAGAACAGAACAGATATTACTTATTGATAAAATCGAGCACTAGTTCAGCTATAATATGTGTTTTTTTGCCACTGACATCCAGTAGAATTGTTTATTTCTGACAACCAAAGTCAATCAGCATTTGATCCTCATGGATGAAGAAACCTGAAAGTGCTCTGTGAATATTAATTCTGCTGCTGCTTTAAGGGGAACAGCTATCTCTCCACTGTAGATCTATGTGCAGATATTTTCAATGACAAAAGAGTGAAAGTCAAAGCCCACTGGGGCTCCAAATAAGCCGACCCCTGCTTCTGCCAAAGTTATTCAGCTTACGTCAATATTTTCCTCCCACCACAACAGTCCGTCCTACTGCTTATTATGCTGTTTAGAATCTACAAAGACCATCTGTCTGTCTTGAGAAGGAGCTCAAGTTAAAATGGAAAAACTACATTTTAATGGACACTTAACCTCATCAGAGCTTGATGTTGAAATTATATACTTAATGGATGATGCTGCATAGTGTGCATAAAATAATCTACTGTCTTTACAGGTCTTCAAATAGCTTAAACTCTTAATGGCAGCTCAACACTTGTCATTCTGATATAACCTTCTTTCTGAGATTCCTATTAGCCCACACATGATTGTCATATTAAATATATTTCTTACATGATTTGGAAATTGCATTATATTTTTTTCACAATATACACATCACTACTGAAGCTACTTATTATTAGTTAATGGCTTTTCATATCAGAAACTGGAACACGTAACGTATCATGCTAACCTTCATTAATATTTCATAATATATGGGTTCTACCCAGCATGGGGTCTCAAGAATATATCCAAACGTTGGCCCGAGATGGAAATGATTACAGTCTGATTTTTAAAAAAAAATCCATTCAGATGTTTGAATCCATCAGTTTCCTGATCAGCACACAATTCTGAATGTGTGAATCACGGGGCATTAGCAAACGTGCTGCAATGGGATTGTCAAATTTTCAGCCCCGCTTTTGTCGAGCAGAAGCAAAAAACCTGGCAAATTTGCATGAGCACGTCTCTGAAAGCTTCAGAAACGCTGCCTCCAAAGTTCAGAGCGATGAGGTGAACAGATGCTGTTTGTCATGTTATCGTCATTATCTGCATCTCAGTCAAATATGAGGCAGCAGTTTGTGTGCTGGACCTCAGCTGTACGCCGTGGAACACAACAACACAAACACATCTACGCTCAGCCTCCAGAGATGTACAGCCATCATGTCAAAAACCTGTGTTATCATGTTCTCCAAACTCCATTCAGGCACTGATTGTTCAGTTTGGCGTTCTAATCAAAAGGCTGATTAGTCTGCAGCTTATGCTGTCTACATGCATGCAATTATAATCTGAGCTATTTTCCTGCTTGTTGCTAATTGCCATTCAGTCCCAGTAGACCACTGTTGGTGACGTCAACATTATATCAGGTACCAACACAGAAGTAGGAGGTTGACAATCACATTGTATCCTGTCTCCCCTGTGTCCCATAGTTATCGGGTAATTACTATCGAGCTTTGATCCACTGACAAACAGCATTTTCTGGTGATTTTACATTAGATTCTGTAACAGCAGTCTTGAAGGCTTGCAAGAGTTGGGGTGCAGCCAAGAAAACAATCTAGTTTCTTTAATAATGTCAAACATGCTATACAATGTGAGAGAAAGATAACTGTCTCGTATAAGTCTCAAGTACAAGCCTCATGACGGGTGATAAATGGTGCTGATACATATTATCATCAATTGCTGGACATATATACCGCACTATTCCTTTCTCTTTCTTTATCTGAAGACAGAATAATTGAAGCTGGTCTCTGGGGGACAAAGGTACCAAGAAATGTGCAGCTCTTCTACCGTATATGTCATTATCAGAGATGGGCTGTACTGAAAGTTCTTTCAACATGTCCAGGAATATGGCAAAGACAGAAGGTAAAAAAGGTAAAAAAGGTTTTTATGAAATGTGTTGAGATACTAATAAATAATTCATTTGGTCCAGAAGCCAGGGAAAGCAAATTAAATGTCCGGTGGGAAATTGTTCTTGGAGAATCCCTCTCACAAAATAAGCAGGAGGCTCTTTCTCACACCGTGTCATCATTTGAAGGAGGAGCAGGGTGGCGGGGGAACGACGGGGAGTAGCGGTGGTGAAACCGAATCCGCGGTGCTGTGCTGTCTCTCCGAGTGCTGACCTGTGACGACACGGGGAGCCAGCCATGTTTTATCAGTGGCAGGTAGGTGGGAAGTGGCGAGCACTTTGCTGCCTTCTGAAACCGAGGAATCAGGTTGCGCACCTTGTCAACTGACACAGCAGCAGATATTTGTGTGTGTGTGTGTGTGTGTGTGAATGTGTGGAGTAGGGGGAGCAATGTGTGTGTCTTGCTCAGAGAGAGCTTAGTGGCGATCGGGAAATGTGCAAGGTCAGGCAAAGGTTAGACAGTGTTCAGTGCAGCAGCAGCAGATGCGAGGAACTCTGACTGTGAAGCTCACCTGCTGCTGCTTTCTGGTCAGATAAGCAAAGAAATATATTCATAGATTTGGTGCTTCCTTTGCTTAAATAATCCCACATGAATTCTTATGTTACACTGTGTCTGCAAAAATAGGCAACTGTTTGCTAATAAATTTGCCAATTCTAAAGGAGATTTCAGTCAGTCTGGTGTTCACAGCTTGGCTTTAGCCATATATTTGATATAAAGACAGGAGAGTCGTATTGGTTTTCTCGTCTAACTCTCCAGAAAGTGAAAAATCCCAAAATGTCAGAGTGTTAATATACAGGACTTGAACTTGTAATGGAGTATTTTGACATTGTGGCATTGCACTTGTACTTAAATAAAGCATATAAGTACTTCATTCATCGCAGCAGGCAGGGTTGTTGTTTCAGATCCATAAATTAATGTTTCATATATGATCACCATGGGGGCAGGTCCCTTCAGTGAGTCCAAGGAAGGTTCGCATCCAGATCGTCCATATTGTATTTTTGCAAAAATACAAGAAAGTATAATTTGGCTCAGCTTGAAATCATCGATGGAACCATCTGGAGACTTAAGGGAAAATTTAGGTGTTCATAGGTCTTCCGAGTGTAATTTTTCACACAACAACCACAGGAAACACAATCAGTTTCCAGATGACGTAAGAGTAGAGTAAGTCATAAGCAACAGTGGAGAAAAAATGAAAAACTATAAGACCTGATCTGCGAATTAAATCTGAAAACACTGATTTGTTGCTCCATGTTTCTTATCTGTGCCACTATAAAGATTACATGCTCAGTGGTCCAAAGCATTTTTTTTGACAAATGGAGCCTGATATTAGTTTGCCACAGTGCAGTGTTTCCCTAAAACTGTCAAATGAATTTATGTAAAGTATAGATATGACGAACAAGGAAAGGTAACATGCCTGAAAATGAAATAAATATCAAATAAATACGGTCCTGGAGCACCAGAAAAAAAAAAATACATCCATTTATCCAACAGAAAGCACTATGTTCTGAGAGACCGATAAGTGAGGTGCTACTGTTCATTGTCAGATAATGTAAGCCATCCTACAGACTTTTCTTCAAAGACAAATAGAAATGTGCGCCGGACTATTCTAATGCACCGGCTAATGGCCGAACAAACATGATGAGCAGCGAATAAATGAGAGCGAGTGCAGGTATAACATTTAAGAGGTCGTGTTTCACATAGATACATGACCTTTTTTAACTGAAATGGAAGCCTTTGTCACCATGTATCTGACAAATGAATTGAATTGCTGTACTTTTAAGTTTTAAACTACTTTTAAAACAGGTGCATTAACTTTTCAATCATGGCATTAACACCTGTTATAGTCTAATAGTTTGGTGACGATTTTGAAAAATCCACTTTACTGTGACAGTTACATGGTTCTTTAACAAGAAAAACACAAAGTACATCAAAGACTGGACTTATTCAACATGAAGGAGTGTGAAACTTCCCGTGAGTGCACTGCTTTTTCGTATTCTTGCACTTAAGGTCCAATAAGAAATCCAGAGCTTTCTGCTCTGCATGTGTAGGAGAGGTGTCATATTAAGAATCTCAGGGCTCTTTCACTCGAAGCCAGTAAATCATACCTGATGGTCTTGAGTTACAGGAACTGCGCCATTTCTCTGAGCCAGCTCCTGGGTGATTTTCTTCTAAACTCAGAGTGGATCTGCTTACAGAGATATAACAAAAGTGAGACACTTGGTATTTGGAGTTGGGAGTGGGGCTCTTTTTCCAGCATTTACAAAACCAAAAACACAAGAAAAAAGGGTAAGACATTGATGATTCACATGATTGATGTGTTTGTCCTGCTGCAGCAGCTGTTAGCCTGACTGAATATGAAAACATTTTATTCAAACTCAGCTAGCTTAATTTTCCAGTGACAGCTGTCAGCCAGTAAAATCGACAGAAATAAGAGATCTGCTTTTGTCTGGCTTGTCCTCTGTAAATAGCATCTATGCCAGCGGGAATGGAAAACTTGACGGGTGTAGCAGCATTTACTAACGGGAGCGGAGTTCAGCCATAGGCCATTTTATGTTGCGCCTTGTAGCCTGTGTGGCTCACGAAACAGTAGCGTGTAAACTGAAACCTCACTAGTGTAAACCTTTGTTAGACTAGGAAAGTGTATTCACTTCACTTCCTCAAAGATCTCAAGAAGAAAAACAAGGCGGATCTCCTCATTTTCAGTCTCTCAAATTCCCTCAGAGGATCAACCAACGTTCTTGGGCTTCAAACGTCTGCTTTTATGTGGGAGTCAGTCCGTTAGTTTTGTCTCACCAAGCGGATCCACATTGTTATGTGAAACAAAGACAAACATCTCCTTTATACTGACCTCCCTTCAAACACAGAATTGATTTTTTTGTTCTGTTTTGTTTTTAAAGGATTGTATGAATTGGTGCCAATTTGTATCTTAGACCTCCTCGAACACTATTCCACCTCTAATGTCTCAGATACTCTGCCAACTTTTCCTCCGCACTGCATCATCATTACTAATTTAATCATTACATTATTTTTTTTTTCTAATTGTCCATTGTGTGTTCAGCCTCTCTGTGGTTAGCAACTGTTGTTTTGTATTGTGCTCTTTACATAAATTGGCTTGACGAGTGGTCAAGCGGCTCTCCCCAGTTGAACTAATGGTCTAAACTAGATATCTCATCAACTGACAATTTCTGGCAGGGAGATTAAATTATCTGGTTAATCAATATACCATTTTCAACCTTCACCTCGGTTTGGGACTCGTTATTGAACAATTGTCCCCTCCTGTAGAAGGGGAATCTTTTCACACCTTTTCTCAAGGGCAAATTAAGCATTGAGCTGACCCCATTGTCCAGGGTGGGCTGTAGGGGGGCTTCCTCACTCAAGGACATTAGGACACGATGTAAAGCTGTTGTTGTGGTTGGAGAACAGCAGTGTTGAGGCAACTTATTCAATTAATCAGCTCTCCAGTCGTGTTTATTTTTAGCAAACATTGCATTGATTATGATGATGGAAGGTACAAATCGTGATGGATTGAAACAAGATAATTAAATAAATCATAAAATTCAATTATTTACCTAATTGGTTTTACCATTTATTTTTTGCTAAATTCTTTATTTTCTTGATAACAGATCTCCTAATTATACAATAATTATATATAATGTTGTAGGGTGTGAAAGTGTTTAAGTACGCTGAAGGAATACTTATTTAGGAAATATCCGCTTTCTTGCCGAGAGTAAGATAAGAGGACCAATTTACCTACTACTTAGTAATGTCTGCATGCTAAATATGAAGCTGACACCAGCAGACAGTTAGTTTAGTTAAGAGTAGCGCTAAGTGTAGTGCAAGGACGACAAATTGTCATTTTACAAGGGGTTGTGTGTTGACCTGATGTATAGAAGGTTTGTTACACAGAACCATCAAACATCTTTTCCACTGAGAAAAGTCTGCAGTGCCATTGTTTGCTCTCCAGTTCAGATATAACTGATGCTTTATTAGCATCTCCACTAGCCACTTTAGGAGCCTCCGTTGTCATTTTCAGACAAACAGTCACTTCTCACTGTCATTACACCTCAGCCCTGCCTGTAGCTGAATGTTAATTGATCTGAACCGCTGTGGTTCGGCCACAAACACATAACTTGGAGGCCTCCAAGACGGTAATCCCTGCCGCGCAGGTTTAGCGCCAGGCTAATTCTTGGAAAACATCAGCCAGCTGCACTGACTTCCTTAAGTCTCATGCTGTCACTCTGATGTTGGAAACCAGCATCGGCTTCAAGAAGTCACTGATCCCAGCCAAGAAATATTTCACCACATAAGCCCTCAAAAAAATGCAATTTGTCGTTTTTACATAGTTTTTTTTTTTTTTTTTTGTGCAAAATTTTGTACAGATTAAACAATGGAGACATAACCTGATGAGTAGTGAACTTTAAAGGTGCTGGTAAACAGATTATTTTTAACCTTTGGGCATAGCCAGGCTAGCTATAGTCTTTATGCTAAGCTAAAATAAGCTAAGCCAAGATAATAGCCTTCTCAATCTTTAACCAACCTTCCCAGTTAACACGCAGCAAGAAAGCAAATAAGCAGCTGTTTGTCTAACTCTGTTGAATATTTTTATTTGACAATTCAATGCTCATGATCTCCACCTGCCTTCAAGTGACTCAGCATATTGTCATATAATATTCTGGCATTTCCTCCAGCATTCATCTCTGAGGCTTCAAGGTGACCCTGCATGTTTATGTCATTGATCAGGATCTCCTGATCCAAGAAAAAGATGCTATTTTGCCCAAAAGGTGTTAGGAATTTGTTATACTCGCATATCATGTTCACACACTTGCTGTTTGTCTGACAGTTTGAGCTACAAGCTTTCTAAAGATGTATTTTCAGTCTGAATCCCTTTTGTCCTCCTTTTTTCTGCCTTCGCCCTCCAAGCATTCTGCGTTTTTACATTGATCCTCATGTTTCTTCATGTCTCTTTAAGTTCCTTTAACATCGGACGCTTTGATAGTCTGTGTGTCTTTGATTCTTTAAATCCCTTTGACTTGTTCTGTCTTTGACCTTATGCTTTCAGCTTTTGTTTCTTCTCTACGTCTCCCCAATACCAAACAATCTCTTAAGCTATACCAGAGTTTTTGATATTCAGTGATTTATTTCATGATCGAATACAACACTTAAACAAAGGCTGTCAAACAAACTCAAGCCATTTGAATTCAACAGTCAAAATGTATCCCTATATCCCAATGCACAACTAATTAGACATCAAATCAGACTGAAAGATGGGAAAGCTGTGAGTTCATGGTGCTTTGGTGAAACCATTAAGAGAATGTATGGCCCATCTATGGCCTGATATGTAAACTGCAATTAGGGAAACTCCTGCCCTCTAGAGCAATTCCCAAGAGACACACTACAGCTGCACAGTGACCTAACATGACACCAACCTCTTTTGTGCGTGTGTGCGGGTGTGCACGCGCGTGAGCTTCATTTCAAACGTGAGGATTCGTTCACAGACCCATGTGTGCATGTACTGTATGTGTAAACACTTAACAGATCCTGTTTCCTGCAGCCTGTAATTAGATGACGACTGACCCACAGAACAACAGTGACTAATGTTCTCCAGAGCATCAGTAGTAACACAAGCATCAATGAACCAAGGAACCAGGTATGAAATGTGATGAGTTAAATTGGAATGAAATGAATTAAATATAAACTTCATGGTCCTTACACATAATTCACCCCTGAAGCAACTAGCAACTGTTATTGTTTATGGTGTAGAACATTTAAATATTTTGTCTTAAATGATACTTAATTTATTTTTTGTTTGTTTTCTGCTGTGAGTTAAGTGAGAGGATTGATATCAATGATGTGTTTGTGCTTTAAAGGTCATCTTTATAAGGTTTAGGACATTAAAACAGCATCAAACAACTATTTACTATGTAAGGATGCAGGAATGGTTACCTGAGCAGAGAATGCTGCTGGTGTGTGTTGTGTGTTGTAATCTGAACTTCTCTGTCCTTTCTTTGGTTGTGTGTGCACATGAGTGCACGTGAGTGCACGTAACTGTGTGAATTGTTTGGTGAAACTGAGCCGAAAGCCGCTGCTCAGCGACAGACTCAGCTTAGCAACTGAGGTAAAACATTGATACAAAAACTGGGGGTAAAGGATGTTGGGGAGGTGGGGGAGGGTTGAGGCACAAGTTTCTTTTGGTCTGAGAGGATGAGATTTTGTATAGAGAACTTGTAAGTACAGAGCTGGAGCCAGGAGCAGATTAGCTTAGTTTAGCTTAGCATAAAGACTAGAAGCATGTGCAAACAGCAAGTCTGGAAAATTAAAAATGACAATTCGTCATTGTAAAGAAGTTAAATATTAACACTGGGACATCACCAAGGAATAATTATTGTATGTAACTCAAAACCATAAATCGTATGACACTTTGGAAAAAGACACATATTTGCTTTATTAGAGAGTGATACCACATCCACAGGTATATGACCATAGGAATAGGGTGGCAGAAGTGGGAGAGTGTCTAATGAAAGCAAAAGGCTCATGGGGTGGTGACATGCTAAAAGTAGGCCCAGAATGGAAACCAGGTCACATAAAAACATCCAGGTTTTCCACAGGAGCTGAATTTAAGTTACTCCAGTTTAAGGCAGCCTAATAAGTCACTGACCCAATGACTGGAGGAGCGTGAAGATGTAAATTTTCATCTGAGCAAATTGACCCATGTAGAGCAAAAGAATGGCGTATGCTACTGTATCAGGTTGGACATATGATAATGAACGGTCCACCGGTAGAATCCCAAAGATAACTATAACGTTCACAATGAAATCCAAATATGTCAGAAAAACATTAATAATAGATCCCCAGGAATCTGACAGTTTAGAGCATGGCCAGAAATTGTGAAATAAAGTGGCTTCTTCCAGCTTAGAGCAAGGACAGGTAGGGTCAGTTTTAGGTAATGTCTTTCCAAGTTTGTCCTTAGACCACTTTAAAGTTGAATAAGACAATGCTTTGCACTAAAAGAGGAGGAGTGGATCCTTTTTAGAATACAGTTCCATGTCTCCTCATAAAAAAATCTTCCCCCAGGTCATTATCCCATAGTGCCTTGGGAGGAGTTGGAGGGATCAGGAGATTATTAATGTGTCTGCATATAATTGAGATTACACCCTCAGAAACCTTATTAAAGCTCAGGATATCCTCTAAAGGGGTTCCTCTGGGACTTTTAAGGGATCAGAGTGTGTTTTGTGTGCAAAATCCCTTTATTTGCTTTTTTTCTGCTAGTTAGATGACAAAATTAATACCACTCTCATGTCCGTGCGTTAAAAAGCTACGGTCACGAGACGGTTAGCTTAGCTTTGCATGAAACCTCGAAACAGGGAATCCACTGGCCTGGAATAATTGGTTATGTTATGTTATGTTATGTTATGTTATGTTATGGTTATGTATGGCCAGGGTGCTGTGACATCTCGAGATGGAGCTACGGTAAGCTGATGCCTCCCAGCTCCAGCTGCCTACTTAATGCACAGACATGAAAGTGCAATGATCTCATCAAAATCTGGGCAAGAAAGAAAATAGGCATATTTCTCGAAACTTTAAAAAACGTTGCTCATAAAAAGTTTCGCATTGTAAATTAGAAGAGGAAACATGGGATCAAACAAACTACAGGCTCTGAATCAAAATTCAAATTGCTTTATTGAATCTTTCCCCTTCATTTTCACACTTAAAATTCAACACATTAAAGCATGTTAACTCTGATTTTATGGTGGAAAGGAGCTAAATACATTTACTGACATATTGAACCAATGGGATACTTGTACTTTTAGTCAGTATTTCTACTTTATGCTTCTAATCTAGTGCATTTATTTGGTAAGTGTGGTTACTACTTTACAGATGAATATTTTTTGAGTCTATAAAATATTGTTTTAGATTGAATTACCCAAAAGGATAAAAAATTAAAGTACTGCTTACATGTTAATACATATATAAAAATGATCCAGCAATATAATAATATAACTATATAACTATATAAAGTGCTATTGTCACTTTTACCTAAGTAAATGATCTGAATACTTCTTCCACAACTGGACTTTCAGCACAGGTCTGTAGTGTGTTGTTTAAAAAAGATTTTCTTAGAAAGAGATTTTTTAGAAAACTTAAAATCAGTCAAGACGAGGCTGTACATAGTTTTTTTTCCTACTTTGAGTACAATTAAACGATTACCACTCTTCCTAAGTCAATATTAGTTCATTGCTTTTAACAAAAGCTAAAAAAGCCTCCACAGATAGTCAATAGACTGAACAATCAGCTGGCCACACAAAGTGGTAATTGCTGTCATGATCACTCTCTGTTGTTTGACCTTGAAAGCATCGCCCCTACTAACCTAATAATCTTCGGCTGCCCAGCCCTCCACCTAACCTGTCAGTCAGCGAGCAGGGCAGCAAACACCACAGTGAAACCTCAGCTGTTTGCAGAAGCTACTCTGGCTGACTGGTGGTACGTCATGTCACCTCGACTCTATTGTTCAGCTCCACATGGTTTATGTTTACAGTCTCTGCGGCTGCGTCACGGCAGTCGGCTTTTTGTACCAGGGCCAAGTTTTGGAGAGTCATCTTTAAGGGCGATTCATGTCTCTTCCACTCTGCTTAAAGTGCAGCAAGGTTGGAAAACACCGCACAGCTTTCTTCAGTGCTGACACTGCTTTCCCTGCACTCTATTCTGTCACGTCTGTTGTTTGCTGCCGCTTTTGTGCAGCAGGTATTTTGATGAATACCCATTTTAAACAGCAGTGTTTTTGTAGAATATGACGATTCAGCAGCCCAGACAACAAGGACCATAGCTCTTATCAGCACCTTGCGAATGTTGCATACGGTCCAACCAATTTGCTCTCCTGCTGTGATGATTTCATAACCAACGTTTGCTTAAAATATGTACATATTTGATGAAAGGGCTAATTAAAAACTGACAAAATATACAGCTTTGAGCATAATAATGAAGATTTCCTCTGGCATTTGTTCATGTGCACCAGAGAGTATAACAGTAATGTATTCAAGAATTCAGCTGTTCACCTCTAACATTCAGCTTCTGTCAAACCTCGGGACAGATCACATCATGAAACAACAACGGGAGTCCTAAAATTGAGCATAAATGCTCTTTGCCTTGCCCATATTGACATTTGTGATGTAACCACATGCAACATCCTGCTCGCTGGTTTTGAAGTTCCTGTCTAATGGTTGAACTTGCGTAAACAATCCAACCAAAGAGGCAGCGTCATTTTCTGTCTCTCTCTGAAAGTAGGCCACAGGTTAAAAGAGAGCAGGAAGATCCTGAACGCTCCGTCTGCGGTGGTCATTTCATCTCTGCATCCTGCGGTCTTACAGGGTTACTAGTAACAAGCTGCAGGTGACGCTCCGCTCAAATTACACTCGCAGAAGCATATTATTTCCCAAATGTCCACTGTAAAGATCAGGTGGCGTCCAAGGCAGCTGAACAGTAGTAAGTAAGTAACCCTGACCCACATAGCGGCCCACGATTGTCAAGAGAACAATGAGGATGGGGTGGCATGGTCTGCTAGACGAGACAGTAAAAACAGAGATAAGGGGCACACCCCTTCTGCTCAATGGATGGATCAATTCTCAGAGTTTGAAAAAATGTCCAGGATCAGGCAGAATTGATATCATAACTCAAAAGGAGAGCTGGACCTCCATCATAACAGTGATCGCAGTCCTGCAGCTGTAGGCAGAGTCTGACTTGGGTGATTTAAGACAGAAAAACAGAAAAGTGAGAAACAAGACAAAGCTCACTAAAAACCATCAGTGTGTGTGTGTGTGTGTGTGTGTGTGTGTGTGTGCGCACGTGTGTGGGTGTGGTGGTCCAGCCACATCATTTTTAGTGTGGATGACACACAGCCTCTTCAAAACCTCTTTATGTGCAGCTCTTCGTTTGAGGGCTTTGTATTGACACAGATGAGAGCTTCTCACCCAGTGAAGTGTCTGGAGGGTCAGTGAAGTGCCACATCAGTCACAGGACGTCACCGGGACATCAGACTCAAACACATCAGGGTCACCAAACAAACACATCAGGACTGGAAATACAACATCATTCAGACGGCAGCTGTTCTAAAGCAAAGGAAAAACTGAGCAGCTTCCAAATGAACATGTCACAAATGTTTAGTCTTGTGATTTTTGTCCTGTTTGTTTTGTTTTTATGTATGCTCTTGTGAACAGACATGGTTTATTTTCTTCTTTTGAATGATTTTAATTTTAGTTCACTGTCGGTCTGCATATTTGTTAATCGTGAAATAGTTTTTGGAAAAAAAACAAATAAAACGGTTTCTTATCTTAAATGCCTGGTGGCTTCCTTGTCACTTTTGTTTATTCATTCACCGTTATTATAAAATGAAAATCCGCTCATTTTGTAATTAAAGTGAATATTTAAGGCCACAGTCTGTGGTTCAATCTAATCTTTTGTTATTAGCCGTCATTCAGGGATACTGTATGAACAGAACCTCATTTGCATTTTGTCCTTGTTTTCTTTTTCTTTTTCTGCCAGTGGAAGAATATTCAGAGCTGTCCTTTTCACAAGAAAACCTTTTAACTTGACTGTGCCGTGACTTTTTTCAAAGGAAACCACAGCATCTTTTGAGTGTGTGGGCAGCTACAGTCTGGGTGAAAATCAGTTTACATTCAGTCAATGTAACCGTTCAGATGAAAGTGGTCAAAGTCATATGGCTTTACAGAAGTTTTCTATCAGAATCACTTTCTGCTTTTCTGAACTTAAGCCCAGTCATCATCTGGTGGGTAGACGTCGCTGTGTCAGTGAAACAGCTGCTACAGGCTGAACTGCCATTTTGTTTCTTTCAAGCTGACATTTGTGTGTTAGTTGTTTTCTTTTTAGGATGGAGGTGGAGGTTTTTTTGTTGTAATTTGCCGAAACCAATCAGCAGTGAGTGTATTAACTGTCCATTCACCTGGCATCACTTTTAGTTAAAGGTCCCATATCATGCAAAATGCACTTTTTAAATATGTGTCCCCGGTGTGTTTAAAGACCTTCAAACTATAAAAAAAGAACATCCGCTCTCATTTTCTCCTGCTCCATCTTTCAGTAAACGTGTGAAAACACACTATTTAGATTTGGCTCCCTTTATGATGTCATAAGAGGATCTGTCAAACATGATCTTCTTGAGCCTTTCAGCGGGCCAACTGTCCTCACTGTACGCCATTGTTTTTTTGTCCCTAACACCAGCTCCCAGTAACACAAAAATGTTGAAGGTGAGAGCAAAGCATGCAGGTTGTTGTGTTCCTCTAAAACAAAGCGTGTAGACAGAGGCTGGAAACAGCTGCAGAAGCCGCATCTACTATGGGAAAAATAATGTGTTTTTTGAATATAAAACCATGTAAACCTGTTCCAGTACGACCTCCCAATATAATTATGAACTTATATGAACTTAATAACAGGTTCATTTCTGTTTGACATACAACGTGCACAGCTGCATTAGTCTCATTCACGATTGTTGTTATTTTCATGGATGTAGCTATGTAGGAATGTCCCCATACAAGCTACAAACATCTGGAAGCACAGGCTAGTTTCATTAAGCTAGCTAGCTAGCTAGCGTACTTCGAGGTGCTCCAAAGCATTTTGTAGACAAGTTTTCTGATATGACGCCCCATCGGCACACCACACATTTGTCTGTGCACTCCAAAGCTATTACACGTACAATTATCTTATGATGTGACTCAAAAATTGTCAAAAAAGTCAGAAGTAAAAATATTTAGTTTCGTTACTCGGGGGATGTCATCATTGTTACAGATAACAATAAGGCTAGGGAATGATCGTTGCCATGCTTTGAAAAAACAATGTTGACAGTTGGTTGAAAACAGGAAACAACCTCTGTTAAAGTCTAAACTCTTTAATGTTGACACACATGCGTGTTGGGGCATTTGCTGAAACATCTGATGCTGTCGTTTTCATGCTGTCATGTCCTGTACCCTGAGCAAAGCTTTCTCTTTTTAATAAAAATAAAGCCATCTGCTTTTCGTCACTCTGCCCACTGTGGACCTAGATAGTCTAGGGCCAGCCCTGGACTCACATCCTGCCAACTCAAACTGTTCTGCCAGATGAGATTATAAGAGGTGAAGTCTCTCTTCTGCTATGTAGCCACACATTAGCAGTGCATAATTGCTGCTCTTTACAGAGCCAAATATAGCCACATAGTTCCCACTAATTATAACTCCCTCCCTTTACTCTAGGACAAACACACTGACAGAAATGCAAGGTGTGTAGAAGTGTTTTCCCAAAGCTGATCATTTATCTCATGGTGCTAAATTTCTGTTTGCCAAACATTAACAAGGAAGATATTTCTGTTCAGGCACTGCTGCATGAAGGCAGGTACTACTGCAAAAAAAAGATACACTCCTCAATTGAATAGAGCAGAAAATCCAAAAGAAAGAGACTCGGAGAGGAGAAGTGCACAGATATTTGATTGACTGTTGCAGTGTGTGTTTTGGATGCCTCTCTGTAGTAGTTGTCTTTGAGAATTTTGAGAGTGAACTTCAATTATCGCCTCCTTGGCAGCTCAGAGACACTTTGTGCTCTGTGTGCTCTGAGAAATCCTTCCTGCTGCACTCCATGCATGGATGAGGGTGCGCTGCAAATCATGCCTGCCTCTCTTTAATTTGGTTCAAAATCCCCTGAATGTAAATGTGAATGTGAAGTGCCCGTGTGCTCACCTTGACATTCATACAATGCCCCTTGGCCTGTAATAAGATATTAATTTTCCTCATATCCTGGAGATTTTGCAAACAATTGAATGGTGCACTGAGGTGATTTATTTCTGCGCACAGAATCATTTCAGTGGTGAAGCTGGAGTTTCTATTAATTATGCAAACAAATTGGGATTTTATCACTGCAGTTAAATTCAGGGGACACGTGCCTGTTACAGGGCTCTGGGTGGCGGCAAAAATCGGCCAAGGTGCTGTGAAAAGCCAAGCAAAGACAAAATAAATGAATCCAATTTTAATCCATTTACGCTGATTGTGAGTGTCCTTCACAGTCGTGCCACTGGATCCTGTGGTGGAAATCTGCATTGCAAATCTAATCTAGCGTCTAGTGTTTTCTCTTCACTATAGAGGTCAATCCCGTGTTTACTGTGCAGGGTTAAAACTGCTCTGGGGCACCTGAGTGCAGGATGATGAAAACGAAAGATGGACTTTCACGAGTAGTTTAGCTCCGGGCTTCGGTCCATCTCTTCATGTATACCAGTGGAATGACAAGGGGAATGTACATCGTTTGTACTATATCTGCTATGAAAAAAAAAAAAAAAAAGCATGTTGAAATGTTTGGTGCAACACAAACCAAACTGATTTTGTTTCTCGGCTCATAAGAACACAAAAGGGTTGTTTTTGCGCCATTCTTTCACCAGTAATTAATTTGCACATGACGAATTGTTCCTGCGCATCGACTGTTTGGTTATGGATTTTGTTAAAATGCTGTGTGAGAGTGTGTGTGGGGACATAAATCCTTGGCCTTTGTTCTGGTGTATTGTGGCAGCAGAAGCACATAAATAAAATGGCATTGAATCAGCATCTCACACAAAGAGACTGTAATAAATTCAGAGAAGCAATAAACCAAAGAAATGTACAGGTTGGCAGTGAAACCCCCATTTTATAATAAATAAAAACCTTGTATTGTTTTTGTTTTTGTCTAGTTTTTAGATTGTAGCTTATTCTTTGCTACTTAAACATTATTGCATGATTTAATGTCAGCGAGGTGGCCACCACTTAAAAAATTCACGAATAACATCCCATTTAATCAAAAAACCATAAACTAAATGTTTCCATTTCAACTTCCCTCTTTTGTGGTGTAATGCCGTGTCTACTGATTTCCCCCGAAGTTACAGGATAATGAGTGACAAAACTTTAACTTTGCTTTCATGAAATTGTTTTGTGTCGATGATACATTTCCACTGAGATCCTTAAATATGTAATCAATGCCAAACTGAAGACTGAGAATGGCAAAGAGTATCTGAAACGCTTTGATTGAAATATTCAACCCTGCAGTTCTCATTAGCATTATGCCGAAAAGTTAAAAAAACAAACAAAGTTTCACTTTCACATAAAATGAAAAGACAGAGTTCATTGTGAATCGGTCTAAATTTGCATCGCGTGCCAGGAAAGAGACTGGCAGCGGTCCCATAATGAAGCAAATCCCTCCACATGCTGCCACACAAGCTCCTGATGGGCTCATTTAGCGCTGTCTCTTTACAGGCCCTGAGGATTTTAATGGCTGGATCCTTAGCTGCTCTAAGAGTCGCAGTTTGTCAGTATGTTCTTTAAAAAGCGCCTGGTGGGTATTAATCCTGCACCTCTGAATAACTTAAAAAAATTACTCCCGACAATCTGATGGACAGTCGCACCAAAGCTCCGGCTTATTATTTTGGCCAGACTGGGTTATTTTTCTTTTTAGGTTGATATGTAGAGAGAGAGAGAGAGAGAGACAGAGAGACAGAGACAGAGAGACACAGAGAGAGAGAGATTTCCTCTCCAGTCACATGAGCACTTATTTCTGTACTAATATTTTAAATCATCTGACTGTGTGTTTTAGACGGACAGGTGGCTTTTAGGTATAACCTAGAAAACCATGGCCTAAATCCCTGGCTTATCATCTTCCAGAGATACACAGACTCATGCGTACACATGCACACACACACACACACACACAAAGCACACACACAAAGCACACATAGCAGCACAGGAACACAGCTCACAAGATCAAAAGGGCTGTATCTGATGCCTCTGGTGCAAGTTTTCACATAAAATAAATAAATAAAAAACCCTCTCTGGTGATTGCTTTCTCTTAAAAGGAACCCATTCCTTTTTTTTTTCTCTCTCCCTCTCTCTCTCTCTCACTTTAGCACCAGGAAACTGTGTGCTCTGAACATTTTGTCTGAGCGTACTGCATCAATGTGACAGCTCCTTGGGCTGCTGGAGGCTAGTTTGTGTCCTCTTTCTATCCACTGTAAGCCCTCGGCCCGGCGTGGTGGAACGTCATTTCATAATTGTAGGTTTCCTGTTTGTTCTGAACAACTCGCTTTATGCTCTGTGAGTTAAACTAAAAAATTAAAATAAAAATCAATGTATCGCACAGCAGAAGCAGCCATTAAGTCATCCGTGGGCATCCTGCTCTGTTATCTGTCGTGGGTGTGAAATACAGGCTGGACAAATTCATTTCCGGCCAGCGTTCAATACAGTATTGATACGCTACAAGATTCAGGCATGCTTGTAGATGTTTTATAGATCTGCCCGCTGTAATCACCTGGCCCCGATTCTCATGTACATATCTGGAAAACAAGACAATGGGGAGTATGAAAATGACTGTAGCTTCAGGCTAAAATCGTCAGACAATGAACTGAACAGACAGTTGTCTTGTTATAGAGGTGGGTGACAAATTAAAAGCAAAAAACAACACAAAAGTACCATATTAATAAAATGTGTAAGCTTCAGTGCTACAAGTCTCTGAACTTGGAGGGACACCATCCCTTTGAAAGATGTCCCCTAACTTTGTGGCTTTGATAGTGGTGGTGGTTACTCCTCAGTAACCCTCCCCTGACCCTTCCCATTGCAGCGATTGTCTAGTCATAGCTTAGCAATTCCAAATAGGCACGGCAGGCCTGTCAAGCCTTGGATTTTTCCACATGTTGAAGCAGTATACTCAGGGCTGTGTTACTGATACTCAAAGAGCATTGGTGTTAGCCTTTTTTAGGCTTTACATAAACACAAGAGCAGACGGACGCTTGTTTTATTGTCAAACAAGGAGCTTAATGGAAGCTAGCACTGGCTGACCACCACATTTTGTTTGGCTTGCAGAGTCACAGCATCGTTAGAAAAAGATCCATTCAGGACTGGAACATCCACTGCTGGGTCTTTCAAGAAGACCAAGGACGCTTTAAACAGAGAACAAAGAGGAGAAAGCAAGAGCAGGAGCAAGAATGAAATAACATTCTAACTTCCCAATAATACCAACGATTTCAAGCGACAAATCTGCCACTTTTATCATTGTCAGCTGCGTATGTGTCATGTTATACTGGAAATGTCAGGCGTGGCATAAGTAATAAGTGCACTGAGATCTGGTGATGAAGGCTTTATGATTCACCTTGTTGGGCCTCTGTGCGACCCATATAGAAAGTCATCATTACACTTCTCCACTCATTCACTCTTTAATTTAATGCGTCACCTCTGTGCACATCCTCAGTCACTGTGCTGAACTTCTTTGACAAAAAAATAAAGCCACACAGTTTGTTTGTTTGTTTATCTGTACAGAACTGACATGGTGCTTTAGCCCATCAGTGTCTTATACTATTCATTAGACAGTTATTTTACTCCTTATTACTTGATACACCATCATGTTATAACACATAGCTGGCTCCAAAACAACAGAAGTGTTCTTTTAAGTGTCCCACAACAGGCACACATAACCATTAAATAACTCACAACAGCATGTGCAGCAGAGTCTGAGCCAAATGACTGCACAGCGGCTCCAAAGGTACAATATTTACCCCATTAGCGCTTGATGGATATTTTTTAGGTGATGACCTAGAAAGTATAGTGCTTCTTTTAGCTCTGCAAACTTGAAGAAAAGTAGATTCAACACGGGAATATTTCTGATTTGAAGGCGTTATCATGTCATCATCCGATATCCAACTTGTTTAATACTGTATAGTGATCGTTTGCTTGAACTGTATTTTCCTGTTCAAGGTGTGTTTGACATTTTGGGTAATGCTCTTATTTACAGACATCAGAGTGGAATCACTCCTTCTCACTGTCAGCAAGAAGGTAAATAATTCTATTTTTTCCAAAAATGTCAGACTATTATTTCAAAGACTGTATGTGACCGAAAAAAAGTTTTTTTTTTTTTTCTGTGAATCCAGATTCAACACAAGCTACACGGAGCTGTTGTTTTCTCATTTATGTGCTGTTTGAGAAACATTTGTGTAATTCAAATCCAAAATGATGCAAACTCAAACACAAACAAGAAACAAAGAAGGTTGTACATAATTTTACTGAATTATTTTTGAATGCACTTTGACAGGACAGACAATGAGGAGACGCAGAGAAAGGGACAGGCAGTGAATACAGGGGGGAGAGAAAACTAGTACGCTTTCATTAAACATTGTCAGCATTCAGATATTTTGGATTGTTTAAGCTTCCTCTGTAGGTTCCTTTGTATGTATATATATATCTATATATATAAATATATAGATAGACAGATATAGATATAGGTAAAGATATAGAAATATATCTATATATATATGAATCAGGATCTCAGCGACCTTAATGGTGAGTGCGGCCATGCCACCAACAGGTCTCTCCCCGTCTACCATCTAAAAGCCTTTGAGCACTGCACATCAATCTTCTCCCATCACTAGAAAATTGTCCCAGACTGTAACATTTTTTTCGCTCTGTACTCAGGGGACTTAATCGAGGTCAAGGTGCATGACTTTTAAATGTAGAACTTCAAACGGCTTCAATCTCAGGTCTCACTCGATGCCTCTGGCCTGTTCGAGATGAGCTCTCAATGAGACCGAGGCAGACACTCCCCTGAGATGGATTCCCTGTGAGAGGCGGATCTGTGTTCAAGTTGTCTTAAATACCAGCTTCGCTTGCTTATTTATAGATGTCCTATTTATTCTTAGAGCTGGAAGACAATAAGAAAAAAATAACAAACATCCAAGTTGCTAAAAGAGATCTTATTGGATATTTATGGTTGTTGTAAAATTCAGTTATTTAGTCAGCCCGTGATTACGACTGCATTTTATAGACGGTCAAAATCCTCACAAGATAACAAAGGAGACAGAGTAAATGGAGCAAAGTGGGAATCACATGCTTTCTTAGTCTGCTTACAGTCTCTTCTCTCTGAATCTTATCACTCTTTCATTCATCACTCTTTTATTCCCCTTCTGCCAATAGTCGACAGGATTTGCACGCTATATTGCTTCAATCCATCACTCCCCTCTGAAGAAAGTCAGAGGTTAATGGCCTTCCTCTTCCCATCCTCTCTCACATCGTTAGCTGCAGAGCTCTAACTAGCTGCCAATCATCCTTTGCCAAATATGAATTCTGCAGATCCTGTGCAATTTAAGGGAAAGCGGTGAACCCCGGCAGGTTCTGCATGGCTCTATTCTTTTTTTTCTATCTCTGTAAAGGACGTTCCCTCCTTCTTTCACTACCTCTTCACTCGAGTATTGAGTGTTAACTGAAGGATCTACAGACAAACTGGGCCTATCATCAAAAAGTCGATCAATTGCGGTGTTCATTTGCTATCCAGTTCATCAGTTCAGAGCTTACTGTGCGCTTTAATCAATGGATGGTTATTTATTTGTTGCTGACACCCTCTGTCAGTGTTTAATGAGATGGATACAAGGGGAGGATTTTGTACTGATGAGCCTAAAACAGCCATTGTCGTGTTCTTTTACTTTGAAATCCTCAGTATGTGCATCCACATCTTTTCTCTGTGGTAGTTTGTTAAAGGTGGATATAAAAGTGTTTTTTGTTTGGAGTATTTTCCACTCAGGGAGACCCAACATGTTTTCTTTTTGTTATATTTACCCACTGCCTCTCCTCTTGTGCTAATATTAGCATGGGTTTGCCTGTTTTCTACCCTCCACTGCAAAGGCACGTGTAATCGCTGCTATCACTCCATCAGAACAAAGCCAGAAATACAGTTCATCAATTATTCATCACTGCTGTAGACTCTCTAGACACCATCCACTAAAAGATTTCCTCTTGTAAAACCAACACTGTGCACCCTGAGAGCTCCAGCAAAGAGAATATAAACTGTTGTTTCCTTCCTACTGCTTTATTCTGAAAAAGTCAAAAATTTCCATATTTAATGTTTGACAAGGATTGCTGCATATTTAAGAGAGTTTTGTCCAAAAGAAAGAAAAGTTTTGTAGAAAAAAAGTTTTGCTTTGCGCGGTACACAAGGAAGCTGTTACAATAACACTTTAGATCAGTGTCAGTAAAGTACATTTTAGTTTTTGGAGAATTGTTGCCAGATTTCAAAGAAAACGCTTTTTATAGCAGAAGAAAAAAAAAACAATCCCTTGAGGGGTTTGCAAGCTGCTTGTGTCAGCATTTCTGTTGGCTTAAGAGAAGAGAAACTTCTCATTATGGCTGTGCAGGGACCAGTGGGGCAGAATTAACTCTGTGAAAGTCTTCAAATTGGCCATTTATCCTGAAGTACAGTGCACAACACTAACCATTCACCTTTGAAAGCGCAACATTATACACAACATTTAAGACAACTGTGTTTCTGCTTGCTGAGGTCCGCAAAGGTGCAGGTAATTCTAATGAGGGGTGCAGCTCCTGTAATGAATCTCTCTGCCTCCACAGCAGTGCCAACACACATCATGGAGCTGGAAATGTATTTTGACATTTTTCAATTGCCTCGTGTAGCAATGAAGCGGTGAGCCCCTCTTGACCATGAGTGTTTCAAAAACGATAACTGTTCCCGTTTAATCCCACAGCAGGTCTGAGCACACAGAGCGATATGATCGGTTTGTTACAACAGAACTGTTCAGCTTACTTTACAGCATTTGAGAGGCACTGGGCTGCCAAGGCCACCGCGGGACTAACAATCAATACCCGAGGTGGTTTTTGTAAAGACTATCACATTATAACTAGATATGACCGACCACACACATCAATATCAGGATTGTATTCTAACTAACAGGATGCACAATGTCCTCTTTTCCTCTTTAATCCTGGATTAATGATAGAAATTAGTACCAGTGGTGCTAATTCTTGCCTCTATCTATCAGTAGTGGTGTATCTGACAATACACAAAACTATCAAACGCTTTGATAAAACACTTGACACCTGAAGGAAAGACTGTCACAGAAAATTACAGGATGGCAGCACGGGTAGAGAAGACTCCTAAAGTCACTGGATTGACTCAGTTATGTCAGTTAAACAGTTGTATCTGTCTAACATCAGTGACCATAAACTACCACACCAAGCTAAGGTGTAGCAGCAAAACCTCTGAGTGTGAGTCAAAGATTATAAGAGTGCGTTTTATTGCTTAAGAATTGAACTTCAAAGACGTTTTGTAAGAGGCAAAATGTTTCATATTCAGAAGTTACATAATGTTGCTTTTAAATAAGGAAAATGTAGAGGTCACAACTCCTCTGCAACTGTTAAATGGAATATACGTTAAAGCCATAGAAACAGCTGAGATCACAGGTCACAGAGGGGCGGCTGTGGCTCAGTGGTAGAGTGGGTCGTCCCTCAATCAGAAGGGAAGGTCGGGGGTTCGATCCCCAGCTCCTATGGGTCATTATGTCGAAGTGTCCTTGGGCAAGACACTGAAGCCCAACTTGTTCCTGAAGTGTGTGAAAAAATAGTCTCCTCCTGTATGAATGATGTGTGAATGAGGATGTCATGTAAAGCGCTTTGAGTAGTTGAAATAACTAGAAAGGAGCTATACAGACCATTTACCATCACAGGACGTGTTGCACAAATAGGATCTGAGCTGCTCACGCTTTGTTGTTGTTGACACTCATGATATGAAAGACCATGACCTTTAACTTCTTACTCTTTTTATGATCTTCTTTATGATTTTATCATATATACTTTGACTTTTGCTGCTGTGAAGCACCTTGTGACTTTGTTCTGTGAAAAGTGAAATCAAATTCCTCTTTCTTTCCTTCTCAGCCTCGGTCTTTGTGTCATTTCAACATCTCTGTTGATATCTATTGACACAGCAGATAGAGACTGTCTGACTTTTGTAACTTCTGTGGTAAAGCTGAGGAGAAAACACCCCCTTCTTGTGGGTTTGAATTAAACCCTGCAGGTAAGGAGAGCATCTGCTTTCATGAAACACAATCAGAATGAGGAGAGAAGCAATCTTGGTGATGTCGTCTCTGCCTCAAAAGGAACACCTGCAGTGAATTGATTGAGAACTTGTGGCTAGATCCATTTTCAATGACCCTGCTGTTATTCTTGTGGAGAAATTACATTTGAGCAATACTCTTCAATGCTGTTGGGGCTTTTTCCTGCCATGCACTGTAGCCCTGGAAAGTAAAAGCAAAGAAAGTAAAAGCAGGAAACAAAATGATCCTTATGATTAAACTAAGAAAAGACTTGCACTAGTACAAGTGAAGATTATCAGTCAGACCGTATTAATGGAAATGTTAATTTCATGTCACTGTAGATTTAGGTAGGATTGATTTCTCTGTCCTCACTGACTGCTATTACTGTAATACACTAAACAGTTATTATTAGATTCTATTAAACAAACACACATTTAACTTAACACAGTTCCATCACTGAAAGTTTCTGTGTCTTTTTAGCCATGCTAGCGGCCTGCATTTCAGTGGGCTACTGACAAGATTTTCTCTATATGCCCTACATGAAAAGTGTCTAGAGATTTGTTACGAATTGATGCTATATGACATTAGATCGACTGATTGATTTTCTCATATGAGTGGCATAATATCACAAAGTCCAGTTTCTTTTGATCAACATAAAGTAGATGACACTTTGCGTTGGTTTAAGCTCTTACTCAGAGGTGCTCATGCAGCTTCCATCTATGTTGTAGTTTCTACTGTTGCATTCAAAGACTTTTTTTTTTTTGGTTGAGAAAGTCATAAATCATAATCAGCAGCCTCTGAAAGCTTGGATGGTGAGAGAGGTGGGGAGAGGAGTATCCTGCTGGTTAGAAGAAGGCAGTGCAGGGTGAAGCGGATCACTAGCTCGCTGTACCTTTTCTAAGAAGCATCAAAGACCGATATTAAGTATGTATGTCTTTAAGAAAATGTGCTATAAAATGCTGTCAAAACTTGGCAGGGAAACTACATTTTCTGTCTATACGGTCATTCTGGGTCTGCTTTCTCATTGTCTGTGCAGATGCGTCTCTATAAAACTTGGACTTTGGAAAGAAGCTGTGCATTTGTCAAAAAAGGGCCTTGTTTTGTCAAATATATGTATAAGCTTTGTCCAAGAGCCCCCTGAATGGAAAGCAGAACATCTCAGTAGAATTGCTTATGTAAATAAGTTTGTGCTTCCCAAGTCGTGTGATTGTTTTTTTAGTCTTGAGATGACAAATGAGTTTGGGTTGTTGTTGTGATGCTGCTGTTGACCAAGTCCGAATAAAAAGGCCTTTTACTGCTTTTTTCACTCCTTTCCCCATAACTGCTGCCACATTCCTACACCAACCGAGAAACAAAAGTCTTGCTGCAATTTTTTTTTCATCCCTTGGGTAACATCCATGTTTATTCCCCCTCTTCCAGGCACATTTCCATATCAGCAGTCTGAGTCGGTCTGCTTGATAAGTGGTGTTGAGCTGCCAGTCACCATTCCCAAGTCCAGCACATTACCTCCTAAACTAGATTTTATTATGACAGGAAATGGGTTTTTCAAAGGAATAATAGCTCCTCATTGGCTGTTAAAATGAGAAGATTTATGCCAATTTAAAAAGATGTAATGCTGAACTCATACTGTGAGATACACTGTTGCCCATAAAGTTGGAATAAAATGTTTTTTACCTCTTCTCATGAAATGATAAATAAAGTGTATATCTTCTCAACTTTATTGATCAAACTCTTCCAAACATATCACAGTGAAATTCAAACCACAATTAACCTTTGCAAACTGTGTATTCAGGCTTTAACAAAATTGGAGGTATTGAACAATTATTCCAACTTTATGGGCAAGAGTGTATAAGCCAACGTAACAACTAAGCTTAACTCATAATGCTTGCATTATTTTGCTCATTTTTACTTGTGGTAACATGGCAAGAATGCAACCTAGCCCAAATGAATGCAATGAAACTATTTATTTCCTTACAAAATATTATTATTATACCTATAAATCTGTAACAACTGATTTTTAGGCCACCATCAGGAAACTGTTACTTATTTACACATCTAACATTTACATTGCAGCATTATCATTTATTCATTCATTGATTCATGTTGTGTTTCCGGTCATCTAGTGAATATAAGCCTCTTCATTTTAGCTCTGTTTTTGGTCTCTACCAACTGTAGAGTCTGCTAAATGCTCCAATGAGTGCCCCGTCTAGTCGATAACTTTGTCGTCTGCTGAGCTTGAAGTGTACAGAGCTTTTTTTGGCTGAAAACAGCTGCCTGCTGCGGCCAGAAAAGAAGCTTAGCATAAGTTGAACCAGGAAGACTGTCTAGTCATAGCACTCATTATGTTCACTCTCCCTCTCTCCCTCTCTCCCGTTCAAGCTTCTAACTCATCAGCTGATTGTAGGCTTTTTTTTTTTTTTTATCATCTTTTAACCGTCAAAGTTTTAAAGTGAGCTCGCTCTCTCTGCACTTTCAGCTGTCATTTCAGGCAAATCAATATGACCGTCCTCCACCCCAAGCACCTCCAGTTACCTCCACATTCTGCCAATCACCTCCTGATACGGCTATCATTGGTCCCTCCAATGCATTCATCAGAAGTCTGCTCTTCATCATTCTGTTGTCGGCTGGTTCTTCAGCCCTCCTCACCACCAGTGTCTAGACTCCATAGAGGGGATATCCTATCATTTCATTCATCATCCCCCCCTATGTATCTCTTTCTCGCATTGTTAATAAATCTTCCTGATGACTCTTCAGCCTCCAGTGAAATAAGGTTCAAATGACGCTATGAGAGCAGTGAGAGTGAACAAAATAGTAAAGTGACCTGAAACTCTGTAAAGTTGAGGGGAGCTGCAGGTTCAGGACACGATTCTCAGTAGGTTCATCACTACGAGCGACCCCTTTCACATTAACACTTCGTTTTCACATTGTCATTTTCCCAGAATTTTAAACAAAATAATTGTCACTGTGGGCATGTCACATGTTGTAGGGATTTAGCTTGTAGACAAAGGCTAATCCAGTTTAATTACTGTGAGAGCTCCCAGTCAGATGGTACTCCAGCAGGTGGATAATGCTCATCTGATACAATTAAGGATCTTTAAATCAAGATATTTTCACAGTGGAGAGATTATGATGATTGTTGCTTAAATATACTTAAAAAATCCTTCCACTCAGTCTCAAGATGAACGTCTGTTTGCACACAAGCGCATTATGTGCAGGATAATAATGAGAGGGCATTTGGAGATTTCAGAGGGGAGTGCGAGGGAGAGACTCCCTTTGACTGAACATCAGCCAGTCTATTTGTGGACCTGGAAGGAAAGATGTGGCCCAGTTCCACATTAACCTTCTGTTTTGTAGGTTGCTGCAATCAGCAGCTGTACAGATGGTGTACTGGCACACTGTCATTTGAAACTTTTTCAAGAGATGAACGGTATTTTTCTCTCCCATTAGGCCAACAGACCCACGCGCTGACCTACATTCATTTGTCTGATTTTGAATCAGTGTGGAACCACGTTTAGTGAGGTTGTGCGTGAGGATTAATTCATGTGAATATTTCAGATTTGACATATGTAAAAGTAAAATGTGTGTTTTTGAAAATCACTCAAATTCAAAATGTCTCTTTAAGATGCTTATCTTCAGGAATTCACAGATTAAGACTGATGGCAGGTCTCTGGCAGATGAGCATGAATTAGATTTTATCGGCATAAATGCTTGTTAGCATTACGTACTGTTTGTGAAAGGCGATAGAAAATGAATCTTATTTTTTTTTATCTTCAAGTGAACACAAGCAAATGTAGAAAATCTAAAAAAAAAAACCCAGCAGGACACATGCACAATTACGCTGCAAAACATTATCTGAGAATGAGATCAGTAGATAAGTCCGACACGGACATGTGTCACAAACTGAAAGCCTGTCTCACTTCATTGGCTCCCCGCAAATCCCCCAAGGGAACACGGGGGGGGAGAAAAAAATAGATGAGTAAAAAAAAAAACCAACATACTTTTGCATTCTCTCATAATACTTTTTGCGTTTTCCTGTGAAATTTGTGCGTTATTTAGGTCAATGTACTTCCAGGTCACTTCAGCACTGAAAACAACCACAATAAGGAAGCACACACACATGGGAGAAGTTTGTAGAATTTTATCCTGAGATTGGCCTCACATATCAAGACATTAAATCACTGCTTGTTTGTAGCGTGTTTTTTTTACACACGTGAGAGGCATCTGAAGAGAGTACTTAGTGCAAGGTGTCGCTCTCTTTGCAAAGCATACTCTGGCCTGGCGGAGCTGGTTGTGCTGATTGAAATCATTAGCAACCAACTGTAGTACTCTGGACAGCTTAACTGGCGGATGTAAGCTAACCGCAGTCAACATGGACTGCATGGAAGGAAAGAGGATGTGGTGGCAGTTTGTTGACATGCATGCAGCATGCTCTCCTGTGCACCCAGGCAGAAACACTGACACCACACTGCAACGGCCCACCGGGTTGTGCCCCAGTATGTCAGGTGGCCAGTACACCTCTGTGTCTTTCCAAGTATGTGAAAATGTTGTGTGTGTGCGTCACAGTGGGGTGGGTACGAAACAAACGGACAATTTCAATATGGGATGATTGGCCTAAACGGAAAGTTTTGCAGGAGAACACAAAAGCATTGATCTTTTCTTCACCCTTCTACTTTTTTTCTTCTCCATATCTTCAATGGGCTTCATAGCTCTTTGTGCCCTCGCTCTAATTATCAACATGTTTGACGTGAACTGTTGACTTAAGATCCTGCTCTCAATGGCCTATGGCTTGTAGTTTTCAGCTCCTGAGAGAAGGAACGTATGGCTGTCCCCCTTATGTGCAATGGTTAGAATGAAAAGATCTACTCTACTCTCAACAATGAGGCTGAAAAAATAGATTGGGAGGATAATGTTGACCAGACCAAGGTGACTTTCCCCGTCTGATGCTCAGATTACTCTGCAAAATGTGATTTTATAACAGAATGAAAAGAAAATATGTACAATATCTCCTCTGGGATGGAGGGTGGATCCAGAGGAAATAAGGATAACTGTGAGGTCAAACACAAAAGGAAACAAACTATTAGACCACTGGGACCTCTGTAAGCTTCTAGTCTTATTAGCTGGTATACCCATTCAGCCTCTCCAAATTGGTTAGGACTGTTTCAGGACAAAATGCATGATGTCCTGTGGTGTTTCTTGATTGAAATAGGTTTGAGTCAAGAAATGTAATGATAGTTTACACTGCAGTCATTTCATAAATGGTTTTTGTCCTGTGATAGTTCTTCGTGCATTGCTCTCCTTTTCATAAATTCCTGAAACTTGGGGAAAAAATAGAGACGTGCTACTGGATGCAACGTAGCTTTTAAGCATCACTAATCAATATGAAACAAATGACTTTGATCCATGTGATAGGTGCTGCTTGTATGACAAACCCACAGAAGGTTATCACCCAGCTGTGCAGTTCCCCTTAGCTATACAAAACTTTTAAGTGTCTTCAGTTCATTGTTGTTGTTTTTTTTATGGCCCCGCAACTTTGCTGTGATGTTTCAGTCCCATCGAGCTCATCAACTTTTCCAACCATAGTGGTCAAGTAGTTCAGAGCAAAAGAAGTCCTGATGAATCCACTAAATGCTACCTTCCCTGCACCGAACAGCTGACACATAAAGATAGCAACCGTCTGGTGAGCAGTGGAGCGTTTAGCAGCTAAACAGTGAGATGTGTCCCACAAGAGTTTATGAAAACTGAAAGACCGAGCAAAAAGGAGAAAATATTGAACCTACATTCATCAGGGAGACGTAAATGCAACAAATGAATACTAATGTTTGTGTGTGCTGGATGCATAAAAAAGCATTTGTTTGCTAATACATTAGCTGCAACAACTTTATATGTAGATGATACATCAGTGTTGTGTTTACAGCTTGCTGCGCTGCCCCCAGGAGGCCAAAAACCAGGCAGCTTTAGATTCCAACCATGTTTGTGCTTTGAGTTTATCGTGTTCACCAATAAAAATATAGCATGGATTTTACTTTTGAGATTTTTTCTCTTGTTGAGTATATGGTTTCTCCCCTTATATTGATTTTAAAAACTCTAGACATTTGTTTGAACAGAGAAGTTCAGTGATACTGGGTTTTGTAGACCAAAGTGGAACTCAGCATCTGTTCAGAGTCCCACTGTAGATTCCCAGTGGAATTTGTGCATTGTGTTTTTATAAGGGCTGATAAAATAGCATGTTAATTTCAACTAATTAATTATAAAAAAAATACCATTAAAAAAGTAATAAAGTAATTAATCACTCTCTGTGATGCTTCTTGACCCCATACATCACTGAACGCACAACTGTCAGTAGCATGATGGAAACAGATCACACAACGTTTCTTGGCCCACTGAATGAAAAATTTACATTTTGATTTAATGTACAGCTAAAAACTCAGATGGAACTGTTGACAGGAGCACCGGTCTGTGCAGTTTCTTCAGAAAGGGAGTTTAGCATCATTGGAGTACTTCAAACCTGAAATATCACCTCAACACAAACATGCTTAGAGGTCAGATCTAAAATAGCCCCTGATGCTAACGTTAGCACGAGTTTCGCCAAGCCACATTCAGACAGGCGTGCAGACGCAGAGTCTACCTGTGACTGATTACACCAACTCACTCAGGCCAGCTTTGGTGGTAGTATGTTTAAATGCTCCTTACAGCTAATTTTGATTAATTTAGATTAATTAACTAAAATGCATATAATTAATTAGATTAATTAGATTTCTTTTCATTACTTGACAGCCCTAGTTTTTACATAAACAAAATACAGTCTGTAGCAAATGAACCTCGGAATATACACCCACGTGATAAACATGCTAATCTCCACAAATAATCTTTGAAAGCTAACACTGTGTATCTTACAGTTTCACATTTGAGATATTAATGCCTGTAATTCATATCACAGTAAGTAGGCTGGACTGAAAACCTCTTTTACTGAGAGTAAATTGAAAATTCTGCAGCAAGAAAAGCTCTGGAAATCAAGTGACAGTGGCCACGGCACAAATATTTCTGGGTTTTAAGACTGCAAACTGTGATGATCTATTTCAGTGCACAGTCGAGACATGTCTGTGTAATCCTCTTCTTACTTACAGTATGTCAGCAGCTTCTGACTGCATCAACAGGCTTTTCCCGCAGCTACAATCCACCTGCCTCAGCCGCTGCTGCACAGACTCAGAGTACAACACGATGACACACATAGATCACTTCATTGAGGCTTCAAACATTGAGTTCCTCATGTGGTGCTGGACCGCTGCTTTGGGCTCTAGCTCAAAGTCATTTCAATCTGGTGAGCAAAATGTAATTTACAGCTTTGGACCTAACTTTTCAGCTTTCGACACTCTTCTACTCCACTCTTCTGCACTTCTCTACTGTTTTTCACTGCTGTGACTCGGTACTGATGGTACAATACATACATATAAGGGCAGGACAGTTTTTACATGAGGTCAAGTGATGATTAAAGGACAAAGGTAAAACAATGTGATACCAAACGGGTAGAGCAGCAACCATGATCCCAGAATGCTGGTAAATCCAGTGCTCAGTATTTACCTCGACAATCTGCTTTAAATAATACACACCTGCTGTTTGTTTCTTTTGTGTACTGCACGGATGAACATGTCAGTCAAAATATTGAAGAAACTCCATGAGGCACTGTCATATCAGCGAGGAGAAGGAGCAGCTAGCAAAACAGTAATTCAACAGTATTTGTGGGATGTTTTGGTTGGTTGAAACATTCGGTGATTAATTTCAGCATCAGATTTCTTGCTTGTAATATTAAAGTGACTATGTGTAGGTTTAAATCGGAAAACATTTCTGACTTTGGCAACTCCTGGTGGTGAGATGGGAAAATTGTGTAGCAATAAAGACAAAATGCTAAAATGCAATGCAAACAGGTTTAGTGATCATCATCATCATCATTAGATCAAAAACAGCAGATGACAATATCATCAGATTTGTGTTTAATGATGAGATTATAAATTGTAACAGACGTGCCATATTGACATCACATTTTTACTTTCATTCGATTAACATTTAACTGGTGCCGTTTTAATTATGTCATCTCTCTTTTGCATCCTCTTCCCCTGCAATGGTTTAATGTCACATGACTGGAGAATTAGAGCCACCAGCTGTTTATCTTGATGTGTCCAGTTCCTATTTACATAACAGTTGTGGGTGGAAATCCGCATTAATTTGCATTTTTGTTTTTTAAGATAATTCAATAATAAAGATATTTATAAGCAGACATTTTTACAGTTGAAATATAAACTTGTCAGTGCCCCCTGGTGGACAATTTATGTGATCACTGTTGTCTAAAATATACTCACAAATTAAAATTATCTACAATACACACTACTCACAAAAAGTTAGGGATATTCAGCTTTCAGGTGAAATTTCAGGATGAACCTAAAATGCATTCTAACCTTTCCAGGTGAACTTAATGTGACCTTCTCTAAACCTTTGAATGCACATGTCCAACTGTTCAGTGTCTCAGTACTTTTTGCACAAGTTGCTGTTCTCTAACAAGAAGCTTAACAGCAACATTCACAACAGGTTTGATCCATGAATCCACTAATACATTTCCTGCTTCAGTTAGAATTGGTATTTAAACAGTCCTCCTCATCGTGCTGTTCACATTCTGACATCATGAGACCAAGACGACACCTAACAGTTGATCAGCAGCACCTCAACACTGGAGGCTTCAAACAGGAAGTCCTCAGACGGAGGTGTTCACTGAGCTTAGAGGGTCACAGAGTGTCATCAGGAGGTTGGAACAGAGATACAGAGACTGGAAGAGTCACAGAAAGGAGAGGAGTGGACGTCCTTTGGCCACATCCCAATTTATTGAGACACTGAAAATGTTTTGTTGTGCTATACCTACCACTGTTGTTAGATTTTCTTTCAATAAATTGTTTAAAATGAATAAAATCACCATTGCATGCTTCTACTTAAATGCCCTACTTTCATGATATAATATCACTGTAGCATTCACTTTTTACATTTTCCATATATTTCACCTGAAAGTGGAATATCCCTAACTTTTTGTGAGTAGTGTATCTACGATCGACTTGGCTGTTTAATCTATCAGGATCTAACCGACAGTAAAAGCAGACTTGTGGTATATCATAAGTAATTTTAACTATGTGTCTTATCCAGTAATGCGTGTCCGCTGTGATATGACATTTCATGACCTTTCCTTATTACGCCACACAACACATATCCATCACACAGGGATGCAATGTTAGAGTGTGTCACGTTTCCTAACATTAGTTTTGAGAGAGTGACACTGTGTTCGGGCACATCTGAAATTCAACACAGGACACTAATAGAGTACAGACACTCGACACATCTCGGACACATACAATTCATCAGTCAAAGTCTGGGCAGGTACTTACACAGGGTCCAGCGTTGTGAGGCCATTTTGAAAAGTGCAACATCACCCATTTTCGCCCACTCGTCACCCATCACTGCGCCTCAGTAGTTTGTTGTTGTGCGAGTGCCACAGAAGAGAGAATATAAAAATCAATCTAAAGATTTACACCTCAAGGATAAAATGTGTAAATACACAGATGCATAGAAATTCCACAATGAAAAACAGAGTACATGTTGTTTGATAGGCTTCACTTTTACAGGTATCAAGAATCATTTGTCCTGGTTTTGGAGAGGAAACCCCACAGTGTGAGTGATATGAGTGTCCCGTGTCTCTCTCAGCGTGAGTCCTGAGTGTAGTGCAGCTGTTATGGTTTCAAAAATGACAAGAAGATTGAGAGCACCCCTTTCATCCTTCTCCACACCAGTAACATTTGAGCTCATCTTTTTTGAGAGGTGACATCAAGGTCGAGAAGGGTCACCGATCCAATCCACACCAGAAATGAACTGCCTCGGTCCCACAATTCATCAGGGGCTATCTTATCACAGTCTTACAACAGCTCACAGGAGCGACTCATGCCGCGACACGTCGTTCAAGCATTAAATCAGTTCAGCCGCAGTGATCGATTCTGTCTTTTCCTAATGAGCTCCAACACTCTGCGCTGTCCTGACAGTTCTGCAGATTTGGGACAATGTTGACTGATCGAGACTACACAGAAATTTAAATTAGATGAACTTATTCCATCTGGCAGATAGAATGAAAAGATGGCAGCGACAAGGGGAAATATAAGTAAAAATAATAAATGAAATGAGATCAGAGATATGAAGATGATGGTCCAGTCCAGAGAGGACATGAAACAGTTTCCCTGTGATCACAAGAAATGTATTTCATGACCCTGGCGTAATGTTTTTTCTTATCATAAGAAGATACCCAAAGTAATCTCAACATGATAAATGATTACTCTGTGATCTTTACAGAACTAGCCTTTTTCATGATGTGAGAATTTAGTGATCACAGGAGAAGTGACAAATAAATACAGATATCTCCCTCCAGCGCAGCCTAACAGCCTGGTTTTTACACTGAAAAAAAATGATACTGTACATAAAGAACTCTAATCACACACAGTGATTTGATGTATTTTGCTGCTTTTCTACTTGCCACAACTTCTCAGCTCCTCTCATCTCAGACTGACTAGCATCCCTGCTGTCACATATACTTTACAGAAGTTTTACTGCCAGCGGTGCCACTTACACCCATCAGTTTTATGTTAGAAAGAGTGCTTGCTGTCATTATTGATGTGTAGACAAGTGCACTTACAGTGTATCCTTCAGAAGGTTTCTGGTATTTAATTACCACCAATGTCAAACTAACAGGCTGCAGTTGTTAGAGGACTCCCGTCTGGTTTGACAGAAATACAAACCACTTAAATTACAGGCACGGGTCACCTTAATTTATTTCAAACACAAAGTCATTGACATTTTGAGCCACTGAGGTAGGCAAGTGTAATTGTTTTAATGAGTGTTTTTAGCCATGTTGGCAGCAGGGCTCTAGGCATGGCAGTGACGGCCGGCCTTCTTTGGTCCAGACTGAAATATCTCAACAACTGCTGGATGGATTGTCATGGAGTCTGGTGCCCAGAGGATAAACGGTCATGACTTTGGTGATCCCTACTTGGCCAGTTGGTACTGAAATTGAAATGTTACTCGTTGGTAAAAACTGTACCAGCTCCAGCGATCCCTTATGTAGCACCATGTCCAGGTCAGACGTTTCAATTTGTCCAATAACACGCAGCTATGATGGTGAACATGGCAGATTTACACAGTTATTAAAGGCATGTATGCATTGCGAGCATGTTAGCACGCTGGCGCTTGCTTTTAGGCCACATTCAGTTATTGTCATAACAGTTTTCGACTGTTAAATCCACAAGGAGTATTTTTCTGCTTAGCAGACATTTAAAAAGCGTTGGTTCAAAAGTGAATAGTTTTTTACCAACGTTTTGAAGAATTTGATTAAACATTCTCATTTCAGCCATATCTCATGGCCCCAATGAAACTATATGGTTACGGGACTCAAACCCCGCCTCACAGAACCACCAGTGTAGCTGTAGACGCTTAATCTTTTTCCTTTTTTACATTATGTATTCCACGTCTTGCTAATATCCATTAAATACAGGTTTCAATCTCTCCACTTGTATGAAGGGTTAAGGTTATGTGAAGTCAAATAAAAATACAGTCCAGCTCATTAAAGGCAGGTCCTGTAATCTGCACAGAGAATAAAGATCATGTGCATATGTTTAATATGCCGAATGTACAAAATATTAAAGACATCCTCCTGACATGGTCTTTTGCTGTGAGGGCAATCACAAGGTGTGCAAGTCATGAAATAAATATAACTCAGCTTCTTCTTGTCTTTGATTAATGGTTGGACTTGACTTCACTATTCTTTTAGAGACATTTTTTGTCAGAGTAGGCGTTATATAGTATGTGTTCACAGCCAAGAATTTGAAAATGAATAATTTTTTTGTTTTATTTAGATTATGTTAGAAGGTTTTCTGGCATGAAGACAGTACCGACGACCCTGTCTGTAACAATGATGATGTTTGATTTATGTGATTTCAGCTGCATACAGAAACATTCCACTTCCTAACCCTTGTTTACTGCTGAATCAGTTGGACTTTAGGTGTCATGTTGCTTGAGAATTTATGTAATAAGTAACCCAGAGTAACGTTGGAAAGACTCATCCATCTGCTGATCCACAGAATGATTGTTTGATTTCTCCATGCGCTGTCAGGGGCAATTTATTGCACAAAAAGTAAATTAAACACAACAGTTTGTGAGGGTGTTTGTGGGGAGGGTGCTGCATGTCAGTTAATATGCTGTCTTAAACTCAGTTGCAGAATTTCCCTTCTTGTCTTGGCAAACGTGATGATATTTATATTGTCTTTAAATGTATTCAAAGAGTCCTTAGGTGCTTCAGTGACAACATTAACACAGGAAAATATCTTCTCCACTATACTGCTAGACCTATAAATGCATAAAGTATTGGTTATGTGGAAAACCATCAGAAAGTGAATGCTTTCCCCCAGTTCATAGATGACAATGGTTCAGAAAACTGACACGTCTGTTTGATTGACAAACAGTAGAGTCAATTTCTATCAACACTGACTATTTCACTGTTGATTTCTGTCAATTTCACACAGGCTTGGTCCTCTAATGGGCTTTATAAGCTTGACCTTGGGCTCAAAGTGGAACAGGCCGGCCTCTATCAGAAATGTGGCCCACGGAGAATGCTTTTTTAGTCCTCCATAATGCAGAATAGATGGTCTGTCCAAAGTGTAGAGAAAAAGAGGATTGACTGACTGCCTTGTTCAATCAGCTCTGTGCCTAAAAACATCAGGTGTTCCTTGCTGAATTCCCTTTCCCCCATAAACCATGTTGGGGAGAGATGAGAGAAATTGCATCATCGAGTTTTGTGCATGCCTTGGCATGCTAAGTGGAACCACAGAGGCTCTCTCTCAGACGCTCACCGCAGCTGCTCATCTGTTATAACAATGGGGCTCAAGCTCCTTCCCAAACAGAAGGTGGCACATTGACATGTATTTTCGGATTAGATTCTCCCACAGTGCTTCGAATGCCCTCCACAATGTTCGGGGCAACATGGATCGAGGATATTGCTATATCAAGTCTTAAGCTATGACTTGACCTTTTATGGGTTAATACCTGTTGGATGTCTCTAGTTCCTTCTCCGGGTCAGAGCTAAATTCCGGCAAAGCAGTCTTTTCTGAGACGTAGCTCTCAGCAATTTCCTCCTTATCAGCAGATGGTCAGAGGGTGAGATGTGGTGGTTTATTGTGGATTGATGAGGCTACCCAGGGCCTATATTATCTACAGTTTATGTGAATTGGTTTGATGCCTGGTATGACCTTTTTAAAATTACTCTATAAATGTGGGAGCTATAGTATAATTAGGGTAAAAGCATGGTTATGGAAAAGTGTTTGGCAACTGAAACACCTGGCTATGGTTGACAAAAAGGAAAACTTTAATAGTAGATCAGCAATAATACATGACCTCTGGTGCCTGGATGGATGCCACTTACCCATCCATCACCTCAACCTTCACACTCATAAACTCCATTAATGCTTGCCACACAAGTCTCAGTGAGTCTGTGTGACATGAATGTAATCATCTGTCCACAAAGCTCCATGCAGACATTCCCTACCTTTGGTCCTTCCACATTCACACATCATTTTTTGTGCAAGTTCGCAGCTGTCTGCATCCGTACTGAAGTATGAACAAACCTTTACTTTCCACTTTGCTGCATAAAGGGGACACTACTTCCTGCACTGGCACTAAGCATGGCATAGTGCACAATTGTTAAATGTGGACATAATCCCTAGGGATACTGGGCTGGACTTTCGACATGGTTCACTGTGTGGGGTAGATATTTGGTTTCAGAGGATGGCTGTCTGTGTGCTTCATACTGCAGGAGCTCCTGCATCCACACTTAGTGTAGGTTGAACCTACAGATTGGATTTGCTGCTGGCCTGAGGTCTTGACGTTGGTGTATCTCAGAGTGATGCACAATAAGAGCAACAGTGTTGTCTGCCACTAGCAGCACGCTCATTAGCATGCCTGGCTTTTTAGCTTGACAAACCCCTCCCTCTCCCACTGCAGTGGGGAGAGGTGCCGTATTGCTGCCTGACTGAGCTGTCTTTTCCTGCACTGTGCAAGGTCAATCAGGCATGAAGCAGAGCAGCGGATTCTGCCTTCCTGCCCCAGGTTGTTGGGTCATAGACTTGTGGCTAGTCGCCATGGTGACTGATGCGTACATGTTCAATTATGTTTTGTGGGTGTCACTGCAGGGAGTACAGGCGTCGGGCTTTTTGGCCCTTTTTAAGTCTATAGAGCTCATTAGAGGGTGAAGTCAGCTTGAAACTAACATGCTTGTGTATTGCCCATAAGCATACTAGTTTTACAGTGTCGAAGTAGGGTATAGGTGGAGCCCCCTCACCTTGTCACCTTGTCATTGAAGAAGTTGCTGACGTTGTGCAAGCATAGTGAGACTGTGCTGCTCCTCATGCAGGGAAAACATACTTGTCCTGTTGGGCTGAGTAAGTAAATGTAAATCTAAGCATGCAGCTCTACAGGGGAGAGTGGTGCAGCTTATGAAGGCTGTTTAATACCCTGACAGTCGCAATTTCATTACTTTTAACTTCATCCATTTAGCCTGATGCTAGCTGATTTCTTGTGGGGAGGGGGTATAAATTAGGGATGTTCTTATTTGAAATTCGATAATTCATTAAAACATGGAAAATGGTTCAACATTGAGCTGTACTGACCTGATCAAATTTACATTTTATAAGCACATCAACTGATTCGCTTGACCTTTTGCCCTGTTGACCTATTAGTACACTCAACTATTAAATAAAAAATGCAGCACATTGACATTATGTACATGAGAATGTGCTGCGTGCGTGTGACAGGACTTCACAGACGACACCCGAGCGCCCCGGCTTATCAGAATTTCTTAACTCAGTTCATATCTCACAGGGCATATCTCTGTTTTTGAGGGTCCAAACCTCGTACAAATAAAGATACAGCTGTTTGCTGACTGCCTCCTCACTTGAATAACTTTTTTAAAAAGGTGAAAAAAGCCCTAGCATCCATCCTGCCATCATGGTTTTCAGTTGATAAGCGAGCTAAGTCAACTTAAAATGGTTTAGGACATTACTTTCTTGCTGTGTTTTGTGGCAAATTCTTGCTAGCTGTGCGGACAGATGACGTTGACGTTGTTTATCTGGCCCACAGAAATCTGATCTTGTTGAGTGTTTCTCCTGCCAGCTTAAAAACAGCCATTGGTGGGTACAATTCCAAATATATTTGGATCGCTGAACAAATCTAAGATGTATGCTGCAGTTCAGAGCAATGAGGCTTGCTGTTTAAAGCCTCCAGCTGTGCTAAAAGAGTCAGTGTTACAGAACGAAACCATTGTTTTTTGGTGCTACTAAGAGTCGATCTAATGAGTTGTTGTGTGGTAGTGATGAAAATGATCTTTTACTGCACATTCATACCTGCAATTGTATGTCAGTGTTTTTAAAAGGGCATGAGATTTAACACCGAGCCTGATCTTATCACTCCTTTGAAATAATGAAGTTTCAGCACATCAGCTCATTCTTGCATTACTTACATGACAGATGATAATTATCTTTTGATTAGCACAGACAACTCAATACTCATTAAAGCAAGTGTCTCTTGCTATCAAAGTTATTAATGAGGGGAAACTATGTGGGTACAAAACATTGTACAATTAGCCTCATCTACTGTATTGAACCAGAGAAAGAATTTCACTGAAGCAAGGCCACCTCATTCCTCTCCTCAGCAACAGTCTCCAGAAGTTTTAGATGCTGTCTTACACTTAAACACACAGACAACCAACTCCAAGACACATTCACTGTCTCAATATTTACCTGAGGGTGTCTAAAGTACTCATACTCACTTAAAAGTAGACTAGCACCACTGAGACCGATGGAGAAAGCAGGTGCTTCGGGGCCACTGCACCCTTCTAATGGAGCTGCCAGTAGAAGGGCCCTTTAGCCAAATCACTGTTTTATTAAGTGCAAATGTCAACAACGTGCTTGAAGCTACGGCCTTCATAACAAATGTTTAATTCTCACAGTATCAAAAATCCCTTCAAACCTCCCTGTCGGGTGACAGAGTTCAAATGATCAACTCTCAGGTCAAAAAAAAAAAAACGATCACAAGATGAACGTACCACACACACAGCAAAAAGCCTCAAGACACTGGTGTGGGAGGCTTGGATTCAACAGGTCCACAAGTTGTGCCAGTGAGAAATTGGATGGTGTTATAGAAAATAAGTCGAAGACACTGATTGTGTTTACATGCACACTAGCATTCTGGGTATTATTGGAATTTAGAGAATCCAATCTATGTGTTAATGCATGAAAACATCAAATCCTGGATACCTAAATAAGCACTTATTCCAGGATTGGAAAACTTGACCAACGACCTATACCAGCTGTGTTTTCTCCCAAAAAGCTGGAGTATGGTGTACAAGTGTGATGTCCAGATGCTCAATCACTGCAGACTGTGCAGACACAAGTAAAAACAAAAATGATGACAAAATATTCCTTTATTAGTCCCACGACGGGGAAATTTACAAAATTAGTGGTCTGATACCAGTGATTCAGAGGATAAACTGATTACTGCTTGTCATTTTTCCATTACTGGCGATCAGATGGAGAAGCCAAATCCAGCAGAGAGTAGTGAATGCAGCACGCAGGCAGGAACCAAAGTGGGTTAATCCTCTGCTACTAAGATAATTCAGTCAGTGCAGGAATGACAGATAGCAGCAGGGATGTTGAGGAGTCTGATAAATGCCTGCACGCACAGAGACGATTGGAAACTTGGATCACGTTAAAATCGCACATTGACGGAGATGAATGAGCAGTTTTTTTTTTTGTTTTTTTTTTGCTTAGTCCAAGTAAACATCATATCCTGAATATGATCTAACACCTGGAGAGGCGCCATAGCTGGAGCATTAGTTTGCATGTAAATGTAGTCACAGAGGAAAGCATGCAAATGAATATGTTAAAGATAAATTGCACTTTTAAATCACGTTGCCTCCCGCGCCTGCATGATAAAGTGCTTTTAGTTTGAAACTCCTGTATGGTGAAAAAACATCCTGGAGCATAAATAATGTATATGGTTTTGATGACTGCACAGCCAAAGGGACAAAAAAGCATCTGCATATTCTGACTGCTTTGTACTTTTGCATGAGCAGCGTTTGACCTACTCAGGCAGGCAACCTTCTGCATTATGAACAGAGCAGACATAGACACCTGTACGGTTGTCATAGTTCAAGTGCTGAGGCAGACTATGTGTAGGGGGGAAAAAAAACACAGCAGCATGAAATTGCCTATTCATCACTGAAGTGACACACCTGGAGACACAAGAGGCCCAGTCTCCTGCCACTGCAAAGGATACTGTAGATAACCTCACACCTCCACGAAACACATTCACTGCTACAGACTGAACTGCAGGTCAAATTATGAAGGCGCTGGGGCCAAACCACCTTTTCAATGTCCGTAGATTGCTGTAAACATTTACAGCCATTCTTTAAATTGTCACAAGCTGAGCCATCATGTATACTTCATATTTGAAATACACCATCAGCCATATTGAATATTTATTTTTGTGACGTTCATGTGTGTGGGCGGTCGGCCAGTCTGAGTCACTTTGAATGAGTTTGGTGTTCGGAGCAGCAGCTTTCACTGCCCTGCCTAAACTACCATAGTTTGACCCCCAATCCAGTGTTTAATATTAATTTGGATGATATGAAACACAAAATGTCCATGTGAGGAGAGGAATCGCAAAGACAGTATTTCTGTTCTTCAGCTCCAGTGGCCTACTTTAGAGTGTGATGGACACGAGCATCCTCAGTGGGTAAAGGTGTCGCTGGAATTAGGCCATCGCAGATACTGGTCAGAGGCAGTTAACTACTTCTAAATTTGGTTTAAAATAAATGTGATAGAAAGAAAATCTGCTACGGGATACAATTTTCATATTTTGCAAATTATTGCACACTGAGGGCTGTAAAATCTGGGAGGTGTGAAATGAAATCATCCTCCCTCCCTTTTTTTAACCTTTTGAAGGCAAGAAGCCTCAGTGACTTTGTTTTCAAGGAATGTTTTAGTGAAAAATACTGAGTAATTAATTTTGAGTATTCTGAAGGCCAGATAAAAAAAGGCTTTTAATCAAAACTACATTTACAGGATTTACACAGCACCCACCATTGCGGCCACTTCTTACTTTGCAAAATGAGGCATACATGTAGGTAGGACAAACAGTACTTTATCAAACACAGCATTGCTTTACACTGCAGCTTATTAAACATAAAGTATTTATGTCTTCGCAGCTTTGAGGTAACATAATTAAACTCCCACCAGCAATCACCAGCAACTCTTTCTGTCAGTTACCTACTAACTAACACTGCTGAGAGCTCTCGGAGCTATGACAGACGGGACTTCCAATTATTCTTCCTTTCACTTCCCTGTGTTTTTGCGGGTGTAATCTGTGGCAATAACGCACCAGATATGATCAGGAAAAAAAGAAATGATGCACTGAAATTTCTACAATGTCATTTGAATACGTGGACACCCCTTTGTGGTTGTATGACACACACACACCTTTGTATCTGTCTGTGTGTATCTCTATGAGAGGGTGAGGTGCTAGCCCCCCCTGGCAGTGGACTTTGAAATGTTGAGTACATCCTACTGTGGAGCAAACTGTGACTGCTAGCCAATGCCACGCTTGTCTGCCTCTGTTCAGATCACTTCCTGCACTGGCTCCCGCCATCTGGTAGGAAGTAGCCTTGGCTGTCTTTGGATTTGGAGAAGGTCCAAAAAACTGTCCATCAGCTTTACTGCGCTCTCTGGGTTCTTTCTCTCATGTGGTAGTCTATAGTAGGGGACATCAGCATTCGGGTTATAATCCAGCAAAATGTGTCTCTCCTCAGGCACATGTCTGCCCCCCCCCCTTTTTACTGTGAAGCTGCTTTGAGGGGATGACATGACAAAGATGAAATCTAACCAAGATGAAGAGATGCTCCATGCTGCTACAGCTCGCCTGGTTCATGCAGAGAATAATCAGCTTCCAGTCATTCAGGAACACCGTGGTCTGGCCTGATAGGGAATTTAGTGTTTCCTTAAAGGTGTTATCATCAATACTTTCATATTAACAATTGATCAAATTACTTTTCTCCTATGTGAAGGCTGTTGCTTGCAGTTTTTGAAACTGCAGATAAGTATCACCCAACTTTGCAGGTCCTCTCTTCTATCAAGCATCTTAGCTTCTTTCAGCTCATTGCTTTTGTTTTCTGGCTTTACTTTACTGCTTTGGTAAATTTTTTTAGTGAAAAAAACTGTTTTCTTCACAACAATGAACACTTGATGTAAGCGACTATGTGGTGAAATGAAGCATATATTAAATATTACCATCAGGAGGTGGTGGAGATCGGAAGTGCTACAAAGAGTGTGAATGCTAATGTTGCTCCAAATCCTCTGGACGTGTAAATAAGCCACTGTTTGCTAACATGGTAGACGTTTCTCTACTCTACTCTCTGTGGTGATGTCTATGTTGTGTTTATGCAAATGTTGCCTCCTAGATACACATTATTATCTCTTTTGTTAGCTTGAATGAAGTCAACAATATAGGATGATGGTTTTATATTGTAAAATGACTAGTGAACAAAACATTGAAATCAAATTGAGCGAGTTTGACTGCAGGATGATTAGTAGACAAACTTCAACACACATAAACACGAACTGAACCAGAACGGTATGTTGGGAAAACCAGCTGTTATGCTAATTCTTGAAGAGTTGAATGCTTGTGCCAACTAAAAGTACAACTGATAGCTGGAATCAAATAACAGACTATTTTCAGAACTAGTTAGTCAAACCTCCTTGCTGACTTCTCGCCAAGCCCTCTCATTTTTCTCTGGTCTTTGTATATGTGTAGAGTGGTATCATAGCACTTTAAGTGCCCGCGGACGCCGGCTACAATTTCTCTGAATGTCACGGATTCTCTTGACATCTTGAAATCACCTTGAACACTCACTGAAGGGGTCTGTACGCACGTGCAGCTCTATGCCATACAAATTTTTCATTTAAGTTGAAAGATTTCAACATTCCTGAATATGCAACTGACTCATCATTTGCCTCGCCTGCTGCAAATTCAAACCTATTTTTGCACTGACTTTGTATGTCATTGCCTTGCGTGAAAATTTCTACTGTGTCGTCAAGTGGGGGAGAGGAGCAACGATCCCTTTCAGTTTTGGAAGGTAACATGTCCACTCTCAGAGGCTGAGAGAGAAAAGAATCTGCTGATGCTTGAGAGACAACCAGAGGGTAAACCCCAACATTATCCTCAGACACATTTCTCTTCAATGTCACTTTAACTGTCAAAGAGCTGTGACAAAACCTCTTTGGCAGAGAACCTTTTCTTGGAAGTAATATTCAGTTTATAGAGAGAGCATAAAGAGATAACACACAGAGCACTGAGAGAATTGATTTGGAGAGCTGCTGTGTGTGATTTTACGTTTGCCCGTTCCCTTTGTCATGTAAACTCTCACGGTACTACAGGTATGGTTATGTTAGGGTGTGGTCTTAAAGAATAGGGAAGTCTTTTGATGGTAAAACTACATTCATTAGTGACCCCAACATCATCCCAATCAACACTAAACAAATGTGTATAAAGTGTTCTTGTATGTTTTACACAGCAGAAACAGTTTGGAGTCCAACTGACCTCAAAGAACGCAGATGTGTGCAAAATATGTACAGGACATTGAAGACATAATATCATTAATTATTATTAATTTAATGTTTACCCAATTGTCCCCATAACATTAGGAAAAATAAATAAAATTCATTTATTTGGAGATGTTAAACATTAGATGGGGTCAAATTGACTCCAAAGATAATAAGGAGGGTTAATAGCAGGCAAAATTGCTGGAAACTGAAAATATTCCAGTCATACAAGACATAATACAGAATACAGAATACAAAAATACATTGAAACTACTCAAAAGCATGGATTTTTATTTCATTGATCAATGTCATTAAATAAATATGTACAAACAACAAATACTCTTCGTTTATATTTCAACCGTGCCTCTTCACAATTAGTGTAGTTTGTTCAGCTAGAAGGAACTCTCCATCTTTACAACATTTTGGACTTTTCCATTCACGTCAGGCTTAATGGACAGAACAAGCTCCATTTCCTGGCCGGGGGAGGGAACAGGGATTTTGTTGATCTTGGCAAAGCTCTGACTGATGTCCATGAATGTTTTATTTTTGGTTTCAGGGAGGATGAGAAAAAGGTAGATAGATCCCAAGGTGCAGACCACCACAAACACCAGGAAGGCAAAGGACTGCAGCGATTCCTACACAGAAAGAGACAGCATACACGCAGGAATTAGACAGATCCAATTCATCTGTGTTAGTACAGCCTACATTTTCTGAAAGAGGGAATGAAAATGAGATAGTCATGCACCAAGGCTTAACATAAATTCAAGCGCATACTTAAGTGAAAGCACACAATTGCATTTCATTACTTTTGTTTTTCCTATTTTAACATTTAAAGCACTTGATGATTACTGTTTTGCCCCTTGCCAAAGCCAAATCCTGCAATTTTTCAGCCATCCTAAACTCTTGCCAACTCCAGAGAGATGTCATCTGTGGCATCTGTTTTGTCATCTGTGTGTGTCATGCCGGGGACAGTGTAACATCCCTACAATTTTCCACTCAAAAGGTCCCATGGGCTTTGAGTATGAGGGTATGTGCAAGTCAGAAAACATGTGTCTCCGATTTTTGCACTGAACAATAAATATATGTGTTTGTGTGTTGAAAAATGTCGAAGTACTAAGTATGTACAGCTAACCTTGTCCAGTGTGTTATGCCAATAATAGAGATTAGTGACAGATTTAAAAATACACACTGACTGATTGCCCAGAGGGAGATTTAGAGATGGAGACAGGGTTTGTTTGTGTGTGTGCATGTGTGTATATATGTGTGCTTGTGTCAGTGAAAGAGAGGAAGAGGAAGAGGAAGAGGAAGAGAGAGATTTTTCATGAGGCTTAGAAACTTCACTGACCCTCACCAGTGTGTCACTGAGCTATAATACCTTGCTCATGAAGGGACGGGACTCAAATGCAGCGCTATGTAACTGGTATTAGAAATGCAGTGTCCAAACAACCGTGACCTCATTGAAGAACTACTTACTGCTTTGATTTCAGCTGTTATATCACCACTGCTGTTAGTCTCTGACACTGTTTTCCTCTGTTGAGTGTATTTCATAATAGCACCAAAAAAAACAGAGCATCGTGCAAAGGGCCTGACCCAGTTTCCAATGCCGCCTCTGTGACGTAATGCTCATCTGCAAAGTTTGCAAGTTCCTCAGAAAACACTGCCTTTCTCTCCCAGTTGTCATTCGAGATGAGCCATTGTACAAACAGCGCCCACCCCGTCTGTCATTAATCACATTTTTCCAAGCCCCATGGACTGAGGAGAATGACACAGTCCCATCTTTGACACAGGGATAAGCCTTTGATCTGCCGTGGTGACTCAGCTGGGTTCAGTTTGGTGCACACATTAACAGTTGCACATAAAGACTCATCGGTGGCCACAGAAAAACACAAACATGCAAACATGAATCATATATTCACGTTTCATGTTCTAACACATGTTTCACCTAGAGTGGCTTGACATTAAGAGAGGAGACACAAGAGAGGAGATGTCACTTGCAGCGATGGGGAACCTTGCATGGGGACGGGATGGGACAGGACAGAATAGTATAAGACTGGATGGAATAGGAAAACACAGGAGAGTGCAGTACCAGACTGGATAGGGCAGGTCAGTGCAGGATGGGACAGCAGAAGAAAGGAGAGGACAGGGTAGGACAAGAGGGGACGGGACAAGACAGGACTGGACTGGACAGAGCAGCGAAAAATGGCACCGTCTAGGATGGAGCAATGCAAGTCAGTTTGGGATAGACCAGGCCAGTGCAGGACAAAACAGGACAGGATGTGACAGAGCAGTGCAAGACAGAGATGGAACGAGGTGGGAAAGAAGAGAACAGCACAGAATGGGACAGTTTAGAACAAAACGAGACAAGATAGGACGGGACAGATTAGGACGGGACAGGACTAAACAGAAATGGACTGGATGGAATGGGATAGGACAGGAAAGGAAATAAAGGGACTGAAGAGGGCATAACCGACAAGATTTAACAGGTTAGGACAGACTAGGACAAGAAAGGTCGGGATAGGATAGGACAGGAAAGTGCAGACTAGGAGAGTCTAGGACGGGACAGAAAAGTCTAGGGCAGGATGGGGCGTGATAGGACAGAGGAGAACATTGTGCAGGGTGGGACTGGACAGAGAAGGAAAGAAAGTGACCGTGCAGGATAGGATAGTTCAGGCCAAGACAGAACAGGACAAAAGGGGACAGAATAGGAAAGGCCAGTGGAGGACAGGACATTATGGGATGGGAAAGGATGGGACAGAGCCAAATCAGGATATAAGAGGATGGAACCATCTACCATAGGGCAATCTGGCACAGAAGACTGGAGGGCAGGAGGGGAAAGGACAGGCCAGCGCAGGACAGAACAGGACAGAACAGGGCAAGACGGGATTAGGCCAAACAGGATCGGACAGAAAAGTGTATGAAGGGACAGCCTGTGATAGAACAGTGTAAATTAGGATGAAATACGACAGCACGGGTAGGGACAGTCAAGGACAAGTGCAAAATGAGCCTGAACGGGACAACAGACAGCAAAGGATGAGTTAGGACAGGATAAAAGGGTATGGACTAGGACAGGACAGGACAGGACAGGACAGGGGTAAAGGAGAGGAGAATGGTTAAACACAAACTGTGAATATAAATCAGATGGAGACATTAAAAAAAATCTCCTGGTGCGGTGGCTGTCCATTCCTGGGAAATATACTTCCGTGGTCACTGGTTTCTGGGGCAGTACTGAGTCATCATGAGTGGTAGAGGTGTAAACTGTGTGCTGTAGTGGCAAGGGATTATTTGCATTTCTGTGGGCTGTCATAGATTGAGTCAAATCTTCCCAACGGGACGCACACTAAAAATGCACAAAAGACTGAGCTGTACATAAGATTAGAAATGTCCACACTGCGCTCTATGGATTACCATCTGTCAATGCTGCCATAACCTGGGAGCACAAGTACTGAAAGACAAACAATCATTCAGCATTACAGTCATGGATCACAGATAATCTAAACTCATTAGCAACACGCACAAATGCATACAAACCCACAGTATACTAATAAATGTCAATAAGTTTGATGGCTCATTAGTCGTAACAGATGTCGTAAACAAAAAGTGCCTGTTGTTAGCGCCTCATTTTTCATAGTGCCAATGAATCGTCTGCCTGCCAACTGCATTTAGGTCAATGTTTGAAAGTAACTTGAAAAGCTCATTAAATGCTCACAA